>NC_090063.1:14053625-14098625 GCF_038355195.1 Osmerus mordax | reverse complement strand
GTCACCAGGCCTCACTCTCAGGGCCCTGCTAGACCAGGGTCACCAGGCCTTACTCTCAGGGCCCTGCTAGACCAGGGTCACCAGGCCTTACTCTCAGGGCCCTGCTAGACCAGGGTCACCAGGCCTTACTCTCAGGGCCCTGCTAGACCAGGGTCACCAGGCCTTACTCTCAGGGCCCTGCTAGACCAGGGTCACCAGGCCTCACTCTCAAGGCTGTGCTTCTGCCCTGGTTCTTCCCAGGTTCTGCTCTGACTTATCCCTTGTTCTTCCTTTGGTTCTGCTCTGGTTCTACCAAGGTTCTGCTCTGGTTGTGCTCTGGTTCTTCCCTTGTTCGTCCCTGGTTCTGCTCTGGTTCTGTCCTGGTTCTGCACTAGTCATTCTCTGGTTATTCCTGTCTCAGAGGCCCTGTGGTGGTGTGGTGCTGTTATCTCTAAGTGTCTCACCTGAAGACCGGTGCCGAGATGATGCTCATAGCCCTCTGGCTGGCTCCACACTTGCGGGGAGGATGGAGGGAAGATTACGCTCCTGCAGAGAGAGAGAGATACAGAGAGAAAGAGATCCATTTAGATGCGACCATAAATAAAGAACGCGCAGTCTGCGGTGATACCCCCCGTTCCCCTCAGTACGGAACATTCCGGAGCAAAATTGAACAGGCAACATCTGCCCACTACTGTCGTGTTTTAAATCGACATGCCTTCATCTTTGGTTTTACTTTGATCTCCATTCCTGCTGAGAAATGGAAACAAGCGTGTCCTCAGCATCAGACAACCCGCCCAGGTGTGGATCCAACTACCACCAGGCCCCGCCTTCATCCATCATCTACATCTACCTGCCGTAGATCCTCCGTTATAGAGAGAACAGCTCAACTGTTTTACCATAGACAGGTGGTACGGGGAATCTCCTGGGAGAAGTGCTTTGCTTGCTCAGTGCTTACACTGCACAGGGCTCAGTCTCTGATCTGAATGAAAAAGGGAAAGTTATCCTCAATGTAACTAATTCAATCCTGTGGTCTTTATAGACTTTGAAACACCACTTCTGTTCGACACGTTTCAACAGGAGAGGAAATGGACGGAGAGGACACACCTCATTTCTGTCGTTTAGTTTGACGAGGATAGATGGAGGATTCATGCCTAGTCCTGTCTCTGGGTTCTGCTGCCCCCCTCTCCTGACTGGGAGCAGCAGAGCTAACCTTCAACACTGCTGCAATAAGTGGCATTTGTTCAGCCTGAATAGAGTCAACAATAAGACACTCATCCCTCGTTGGGAAATATTGTCGACCAGCCGCGGGACCGGAAATACTAAACCTGAGGTCCCACACTCATTTATGATGGTATTGATTTCTCTTTTAATATAATAATAACCTGTCTGCTATTTGCCTATATTCCATGAGGACTGTTCTGATGAAATGTGCAGATTCGATTTGAGGTTAATACAACTGAATCTGTCATGTGTGTCGATGATTGAGTTGCGTGCATCCTATATTGAATCACATCATTATGGTTACACCTTTTAGCCCTGTTGATCATACCTTCACTCAATTGTCATTGATTTTGATTAGGCTATTTGTGATCATTTTATTTATGTGGAAGGCATTTTCTTTACTACTCAAAATAATATGCCTTCAACATTGATAAAATAATGGCAAATAACTTTTTTTAAATCAATGACATTAACCTTGTAATATTTAATATTTGGTAAATATATATATATAAATGTATCGTAAACAAGAACTATTAAATCGTCATGCCAAATAGTTAGTGCACTAATTATGTAAATCCCCAGATCTGGTTTCAGTAGGTCTGCTATATAGAGGACTGGGTCTGATCTTAGTCTGGTTCTAGCAGAGAAAAGCAGGTCTGGTTCTAGCAGAGAGGAACAGGTCTGGTTCTAGCAGAGAGGAGCAGGTCTGGTTCTAGCAGAGAGGAACAGGTCTGGTTCTAGCAGAGAGGAACAGGTCTGGTTCTAGCAGAGAGGAGCAGGTCTGGTTCTAGCAGAGAGGAACAGGTCTGGTTCTAGCAGAGAGGAGCAGGTCTGGTTCTAGCAGAGAGGAACAGGTCTGGTTCTAGCAGAGAGAAGCAGGTCTGGTTGTAGCAGAGAGAAGCAGGTCCGGTTGTAGCACAGTAGAGAGCAGAAGAGCACAGAGGAAAGCGTTGTAAGAACACTATAGCTCCACTTGTTCCATGGTAGCGCTAGCAGGAAAGGACCCAGAGTGTCGACGCAGCACTCCAGAATTCTCAAGCATGAGAATGAGCGTGGAAACGTACCATCAAAGGCTCTTGCGAAACCCGGAAGAACAAATTGATGTTCTTGAAGTGTCTAACACCATGAAGGAGGCAATGTAAATAAAAAGTAGGCATGGAACCAAGCAAATTGAAATGCATAGGTCCTTGATAATGTCCCTCTCCCTGTGAACGGTGAATACAACACTTCTCCACAGCACTGTACAAAAGCAGAGCGGACGGCCGATGACCAGCCGTTCATCATTTTTACTGCTTCACTAAACACTTATTACATTCTCACAGGTTACATGATGAATACATCGATCCTGCTTCTCTAAATAATTAACACACATACTCACTGCTTCTGTAAATAATGCCTGATTACATAAAGGATGAATATACCTATACCGCGTTTGAAAAGGATCAAGGGCCTCATGTACTAGTGATGGGTCGTTCGCGAACGATCCGGCTCTAAGAGCCGGCTCTTGAAGGTGAACGTCGGGAGCTGGCTTGCATATCTGAAGAGCCGACTCTATTTTTTATAGATTAATACAGCCTATAAAAACTAAATGATTATGAAATAATGAATTTTAATTGTATTTAAAATAATTGACTAATTCAAAGAACAACAAAAAAATACTTGTAGGCTTAAAGGCGCACACGATCATCCTCACATTCTGTTCCTGTCAATCCTGCATGAGGGAGGGCCGAGCCAACTCACACACAGTCAGAGAGTAGTCAAAACTCGGAGGAGAGCCATGACAAATCAATGCATTTTTAAAGATATGTGGTTACGGTCGAGTATGATTTCATTTAATAATTTAATTCAAATTGTTTTCACACCTATCATAGTCAAATTCATAGTTCAAACATGTATTTTTTAAAGAGCCGTTCGCGAGCCAAAAGAGCCGGCTCTTTTTAGTGAGCTGAGCCATACGAGCCGGCTCACGAAAAAGAGCCGGAATGCCCATCACTATCATGTACTAACGCTTTTGCGCCCACTTCAGGCGTATTTGTTTCGCAATTTGCGCGTAAAAGCATGGCAAGGTAGGCCAATGTACAAAAAAGTCGCGGGAACTCAAAATGGCAAATTGCGCTTTTCCGTGTCATGCATATATGCATTCATGGGAGGGTCAATGGGAAAGTGGGAGTTTCCCATAAAGAGATGGGAGGGGATGAGTTAAGTGCACCTGATTATGTATTCCGTGGTATGTACAAAAACCGCCTGTGAAAGCGCACCTCTATTTTGCGGTGAAAATTCTCCGCCTGTAAACCGTAAACCAGGATGCACATATGCCTCCTGGTGAAATGGCAGCCGTAACCCGAGAAAGACGAAGACATAAGCCAAAGGATTTTTGCCACAAGGATCACACTTTTTGAATTGAGTGAACACGAAATCATTACGCGTTACAGATTAAGCAGCCATGCAATATTACAGTTACTGGAAGAAATCAAAGATTACATCGAATCTCCGACTCAGCGTTCACATTCCATTCCAGCAGTTGTTAAACTCATCGCTACATTACAAATATTGGCATCTGGATAATTTCAGATAACAGTCATCGCTGTTTTGACTTTGGTGGCTGATCCATGATAGAAAGAAAGAAGGAGGCCCATTCAATTGCGCGTTTAAATGCTCGCAATGTACGGTATAGTGGGCGGAGAAAGGCGCTGATTACCCGATGACCTAGAGGTTTCGTAAATACGACGTAAACTGAAGTATCACAGCATGCGCAATCTGCGGGTTGGCCATGGCGCTAATAACGCTACATTTGCGAATGTATGTACATTAGGCCCCCAGTGTGTGTGTGATAAATCAGTCAATCTTGATATCAAAATGATTCTAATCTACAAACTAAACCATTTATTAATGTTGTATTGTTATATTTTGAAGTATAAGCAATACATGGACATTTGAAATAGCTGAACTCTGAAAAGTTATCAACCACTTCACACCCATATGTCAATCTCAGTGCAGCTGGACAGATAGAAGGTGACAGGAAAGCGACTGAAAGAGCTATTGTCAAGACACACATTGTGTAGGAAACCATGTCAAATCACTTCCTTTGGGCTCACTTATTCTCTTGCTCTCACTTTCCTTTTTTTTACATCTCTCTCTCCGTCTCTTTCTTTCGTTATCTTTCTCTGACATCAATCCTGCGCCCACAAATGGACGGAGGCCAGGTTTGTCCACTAAGCTGACGGACAGCATGTTCTCAGGACAGCAATTGTTGGACAATACAACTTGAAAGAGTCTAAAAGTGACATCAGACCACTCCCTACAAAAACACACTAGACCAGAGAAGACCACCAAGGCCAGACTTTAATATACACACTGAGGCTTTTATGATCAGAACTGGCAAACACATTACACCTACACAACAGCTCGATGAGCAGGCCATAACGTCTTTCTGCGCGGCGGTCTTCTGAAATGTCATCACACTGTTTTCCTTTTTTCTTTTCTTTCTCTTTTATCTGGATTGAATACATGTTAAAGCAACCTTCAAAGGCTATGGCCTTGGTTAGGTTGTATTCCACGAGAAACAATTACTGACAAACTCTATTTAATGTTAGATAACAACTGTGATGTATTTGCTCTGAGGAATTGAGCATTCCACACATGTTGAAGCCGCATTTTGTCCTCGTGAGAATCAGCTTTTTTTTCATCCGGACTGAAGGAAGCAACTTGGAGACTGTCTATATCTAATGGCTGAATGGCAGGAGTTCTAATTAACATGCTGCAGACAAAGAGAAGTTTCAAATATGAAGAGAGAAACACAGCTTTGGCTCCAGAGCCCACAGTCATGCGTTCAGACATCCAGAGACGAGGGCTGCTGGCTGAGACACAGAGAGAGTCTTGTGCTGTGGGTGGGGTGGGGTGGGGTGGGTGCGGTGCGCTGATGCATGGCTGAAGTGAAGCTGAAGAGAGCGTTGCTCTAAATGTTGGATGAAGGAGGATACATGGCAGCCTGACTCAGAGGAAGAGACCCTGCACTTGTGAGGGCAAGCTGTACACACACACTCACACTCACAAACAGACCTCAACACACACACACACACACACACACACACACACACAGTGGCGGTGGAAGTTGACATCCTCCCCCCCCCCACCCCCTCACAAGTCTTTTTTCAAGTCAGCAGTTCAAATATTTATGAATGTGCTCAAGTAGTTCTTTTTAACCTTTCTTTGACCCCATTTAAGCATTAGAGGCTTCTTAGAAAGTTCTACAGGAGGGCTGGAAGGATAGAGGGATGTAGGGAAAACTGGGCGGAGAGGGAGAGAGGAGACTAACATGATTTGAGCTGTAATGACAGTTCTCTTTCTCTCCTGCTCTCTGTTTCTCTCTCTTTGTCTTTCTCTCTCTCTCTCTCTCTCTCTCTCTCTCTCTCTCATAGGTGTGTCTTCCTTCCTGTTTGGTTACACAGATACTGTGGTTAAGTTTTTGCATGAATGGACATTATTTCCTTATTGTCCTTTATATTCCCAAACTGTCAGGCTCATTCTTCAAACTTTGATTTGACTTTTTGTTTGGAGAGGTGGTAGAACAGTGTGGAACAGTCTTCTGATCTGTGCTGACAGACACACACACACACAAACAGGGAAGGACATCCGTGTCTCATCCCACAGCGTGATCTGTGTGTGTGTGTGTGTGTGTGTAGTTGAGATCTTAACACCTCAGGGGTTATGCTTACCAAAGGCTGATTTTAATATATGTAAAATGTATGCATCACCAGAGGACTGTGAGAGGGAGTAAGGGGCCATAGGGAGGTGTCAGAGTGTGTGTGTGTGTGTGTGTGTCGAGAGAGACAGTGGCCGAGGTTCAGACACGCACCACTGGGCAACCAACACTGCTATCACTGCCTGAAGCTGACATCTCCACGCACACACACACACTTTAGCATATCTTGACCAACCCTTCAAGTGTGGTCGAAACTTCAAGCACTGATCTGCCTTAGCAGTGTTTAAGTCCAACTCTGTGGGAATTCAACTTTGTCTTTCTGTAAATGAGTGTTTTATATAGTTATATACTACAATTAAACCATAAATTCAAACAATACAATGTTCTTTTAGAGTTAAGAATTATTAAAAAACAATTAACAACCCCCCCCCCCCCCCCACACACACACACACACACACAATCTATGCACACACATGGGGCAGTCTGAGTCACTCAGAGTTCATCCACCTGAGGCAGTGTCATGGTTAAGTGCTCAAGTGCTCATGGGCAAACAGCCATTGGTTAGCATGTCAAAGATTGATGGGATCCCTACCAGCTGTTTTTTTCCCCCCGTTTTGAAATAATAATAAGATATTCATTTAGCAGGGACTTCTATCCAAATCAATGTACCGTGTGTTTGAAACGGTAGCCACTTCTGCAGTGAAATGCTCTACCACTGAGCTATCACTGAGCTATCCCACCCAAGTTATGTTTCTAATAGCAAGCCCATTCTAAAAGGCCCAACTGTAGTAAATACTACTATTAATCACACATTGTGCATTTTATGAATTACTAAAACATTTGGATGGGATGAAGAGAGGATCGGAGGGGAGGAGAGGTGGAGGAGAGGTGAGGTATCGAAGCTCAGCTACATGAAGACTAAGAGAAGGTGAGGTATTGAAACTCGGCCACAACCTGAGGAGAGGTGAGGTATTGAAAGTCAGCCACAACCTGAGGAGAGGTGAGGTATTGAAAGTCAGCCACAACCTGAGGAGAGGTGAGGTATTGAAAGTCAGCCACAACATGAGGAGAGGTGAGGTATTGAAAGTCAGCCACAACATGAGGAGAGGTGAGGTATTGAAAGTCAGCCACAACATGAGGAGAGGTGAGGTATTGAAAGTCAGCCACAACATGAGGAGAGGTGAGGTATTGAAAGTCAGCCACAACATGAGGAGAGGTGAGGTATTAAAAGTCAGCCACAACATGAGGAGAGGTGAGGTATTGAAAGTCAGCCAACCCAACTTGAGTACATTCATTATTGAACACAGATAGTGTGAGAACATCTCAACCTCTGTAGCCTGAACTCTGGGTGAACTCTGAAGAGGAGGACAGGGATGTCTCTGTGTGTGTGTGTGTGTGATCCCATGACGTGTTCCACATTGAGTTACCTTGCTATCTTCTAGCAGGGCTTACATATTTAATGCAACAACACGTGTCACAGCACACACACATGGTCCTGCATGCGTGTGTGAATAAACACACACATACACACACACACACACACACGAGAGACAGAGATACAAGCTGATATAGAGGTGGAGTGAGGAAGAAAAGGGGGAGGAAGAGGGGAGGAAGAGGAGGAGGAAGAGGGGAGGAAGAGGGGAGGAAGAGGGGAGGAAGAGGGGAGGAAGAGGGGGAGGAAGAGGGGGGGAAGAGGGGGAGGAAGAGGGGAGGAAGAGGGGGGAAGAGGGGAGGAAGAGGGGGGGAAGAGGGGGGGAAGAAGTGGCGGAGGACAACTTGATGAAGGAGGACAGGAAGCAGAGGAGGAAGTGTAAGAAAAAGAGAAGGAGAATGAAGAGGAAGGGGAAGAAGATGAAGAAGCAGGAGAGGAAGGGAAGAGAGAGATGGTGAGGAGGACAAGAAGGTCCAAACACCTTTATGGATCTACACACCTAAGACCCCTACAGACTAGGATCCCTTTCCCAGAGACACACTGACAGATGTGTGTGTGTGTGTGTATGTGTGTGTGTGGGCAGCAGACTCAGCCAAGCAGAAGGAGCTGGATCTGACCTTGGATGAGCCCTGACAGCACTAGCTCTTCGTCTGGGGCACACACACACACACACACACACACACACACACACACACACACACACACACACACACACACACACACACACACACACACACACACACACACACACACACACACACACACACACACACACACACACACACCCACACACCCACACACTGTGTTAGAAGACTGCATAAGTAATATCTAACACCATGGAGAAATACATTTCCAAATATGGCACTGTCCCTCGCTATGAGGACAACACACACACACACACACACTATGACCAACCAGCTATTCGATCCTTGTTTCAATCAATGTTTTGCATCTAGCCACAGTGGGGGTGGGTAGGTGAGGAGAGAGGAGAAACAGAAAAGAAGAGATGAGGAGAAAGAGAGAAGGGGATAGAGGAGTACGACAGAGACAATGAGCTCGATAGAGAAGGAGAGACAAGGAATGATAAGGAAAGAGAAGTGATAAGAAGTCAAGCGGAGGAGAGAGAAAAAGAGAGGTTTGAGGTTAAGTGTATGATGATAATGAGGCACCTGGCAGGCAGAGAGCTCCAGGGTGAGACCCAGGTCTACTGCCACCTGCTCCCCCCCCAGAGAGAGGCTGGGCCAGGCGGGCAGGGGAGGACTGGGGAGGCCCTGGGCCTGGACTCACCTCTAGTCCTCCTCAGAAAGATCTGGAACATCACCTGCTTGACGTGATAATAATTGTAAAGTCAATGTTCCCAGTGAAAGATTCCATCACACACATGCACACAGAAGAGGGAGAGCAAGCACTCGATTTAGTGAAGGCTCTGCAGAGAGAAGAGGGGAGGGAACTATTTACCTCCCTCCCTTACCACCCCACAAAAACCTAAAAAATAAAATAAATGCACACACACGCTCTAGAGCGATGATACATGACCCCGTCCTAATGCTCCTCCATAGTTTCAGATTAGGCGACTCGGCGGAAAAACCCTGAGGAAGCCACACACACACACGGTTACCCGTACACACACACACGTTTACCCGTACACACACACACGTTTACCCGTACACACACACACATACGTTTACCCGTACACTCCTCGTCCATCCGGAGATGCCCTCCACCCCACCACAAACTTCTGACATTGATTTGAAATAAATGGAGACTGATGTTCAGTCGATGACAATTCCCGTACTCATTAAAGCCTGTATGATTCATCAGGGGCCGCGAGGCGGGGGCCCCTATGTCACATTTATCTGTGTGGGGGGGGGGGGGGGGGGGGGGGGGGGGGGGGGGGGGGGGGGGGGGTTATAAGAGGATTGATTACAACCCAGCTGCTTCTACTCTCCATGCTCCTAAGTGTAGGATAATCAGGTATTTAGACACACGCACACACACACAAAATGTGCGCACATGTGCACTCACACACAAATTCAAATGTATGTGCCCACATACACACACAAACACACACACACACACACACACACACAGAGATAGAACATAGTGTGCTGGCTGTCAGGAGAGAGCATCAGGGGAGGAGAAAGACGCTGTCACATTAGACAGAGATTGAATAAAAAATACCTTTTGAGATGTGATTTAGCCTCCTGTTTTACAATGTTAGAGGGTTCATTTAGGAGACGGCTGGATGTGGTCTATGCTATCACCCCTCCTCCGCTCCTCCACTCCTCTATCTCATCCCTCCATCACGGTGTGGAAGTCAGGACAACAGGGATCCTGAGCTGCCATGCCAATCAGAGTGAACAGGATGATCTCAGCCGTCGGCGTGACGACACCACCACACAGGATAACGAGCCCTCCAATCACAGAAGAACACACCATATTTTGGATTCAGGATCTGCGTGAGTGCTAGTCGTCACTGAAGTATTTCAAAAGTTCTCAACAAAATCTATCAATAAAAGTAATGGAGGACACCAGCTATATTAGTGGTGAAGTGTTCTGTCATGTTAATATCTTCCCACAGTGTGTGTCGTCTTCTCCCACTGAGCGCAAGAGTGGGAATCTGTGTTTGTCTGTGTATGTGCGTGTGTTAGGGTGTGAGTGTGTGTGTGTGTGTGTGTACATGTGTGTGAGTGGGTGGGGGAGGTTGGGGGGGGTAAATATCTCCATCTGCTCTGGCTGTCTGATAACCTCCTGCTGCAGTATATGAGCTACTGTACCAGTCTCTCTTTCGCTCACTCTTTCTCTCACTCTTTCTCTCTCTGTCTGTCTCTGTCTCGTGTGTCCACAGATCATCACAGTTAAAGGCCAGTCATGTCTACTGACGCTAATTGCTTTGCCTAGAGCATTATTAAAGCACACTGTATAGGAAAACACAGTTTTTTAAGAAGGACTGTAATCTTTTCAGACTGTGAGAAGGTTTTTCTCAGTAACAGAATCCTATATTGTCTTTTCAGCTTGGTGATTCATCAACCGCCTGATAACCGCAACAGAGATTGATGTTATAGCTGTCTGTTTAGGACACTTGCATTCATCAAAAGCTATTTTGCTGTTTTACTGTGTAATATAATCAAATACACAATTATAATACATGTCATTATTTCTGTACAATATTTAATAATTTCTCAAAAAGAAACAATGGTTGAAGACCTAACAATGAATTTCATAGAGGGATGATTTCCTGGAGCAATGAGGGAGATGACGCTGTATGATTGAGCAGGGTTTCAGCTGAACCTTAACAGTTAGAACATCACCATCCGACTCCAATGTGTGTGTGTGTGTGTGATAGAGTCTGTGTGTGTGTGTGTGTGTGTGTGTGATAGAGTCTGTGTGCGTGCGTGTGTGTGTGAGAGAGACAGAGATTCAGAAAGAGAGTGTGCGTGTGTGTGTTTGTGTGACTGAGTAACAGACCCTCCTTAATGCATAATATCATAATGAAGAACAGATTTGGAGACAGACATAGAGTAGATAATTATCACAATGAAAAACAAATGATTTCAGAGTTAATGGCGTTTCTGTTTTTTAGAACACTATTCAATACTATCACATTGTGCTTCATCATAAATAGTTTGATGGCAGAAAAAAGAACAACTTTACTCTCAGACTCCGTGTCTAAATAAAGAACTCTGAATCAATAAATATTAAATCTCGAGTCTCACTTTCCTTTTTCATTTGACATATATTTATTATATTTGATGTCTCAGCTGAATTATTCAAGGCTGGAGGCGGGGTGTGTTTGCTTGGGCTGGGCCTGAGCTACTTTCAGACCTGTGGTTACGGGCGGGTGGGGAGGCCAGGCTGAAGATGGAGCACGGTTCAAACATGGGTCAGTCAACACACACACACAGCCCCATCAGAGAAGCAGGGAGAAAAGAGTTCCTGAACGCTTCCCAACATTGTGACTCGTGCACACACACACACCTAAATGCACACACACACACACCTACACAAAGTGGTATAAACAGAATGGAAGCAAGTCCGGAACCCCATGCGGCTACATTGAAGAGCGGTTAGAACCAACAGAATGTTCCATCTGAGTGTTCTGACCTTCTGAGGTTACCATGGGGATGGGGGTTTCAGAGCATAGACATATATATGTCTATGGTTCAGAGCCCAAGACTGCAGTAGCATGTTCTGTTCTAAGAGCAGTCAGCTGATCTCTCTAATTACGGTACCTATACATACTGTATCACATGGTTCATTTTGTTCATTCTTCTCTTCAGCTTTATCTCTCCATCCTCCTTTAATTGCCCATTATTTCATTTTCCCTTCACTGACTGAGGTGACTGGAGAATAACTTTCTCTCTCTCTGCCTGCCTCTCTGCCTCTTTGCCTGCCTGCCTCTCTGCATGCCTTAAACCTATCCTAAGTGCTCACGTGTACATACACACACACACACACACACTATTCATACCTCCCCACAAACAGTTCTGTGACCTTTCCAGACCAAGCCACGTGATTGGCTGATCAATCGGCCCAGGGTCAATACACGTCTGCTCTCTCAACCAAGACCTCGGTCACATGACATCACACATGGACTACCAGGACAGACAGAGACTCAATCAAACACAATCAACTAAACTTGAGGTGTTACTGTTAATGCTCCATGTTGACGAATATACCTTGTCTAAATGAAAAAAAGTTAAGTACAACAAAGATAAAGTTGAATTGACTCTGAGCTTTTCTACTCTCCATTCCTCCCAAGATGATTTGTTTTCTTTTTTTCTAATCAATAAATCAATTTCACACAGTGCACCTTTAATCAAAAGTACATTTCTCTCCATGCCCTTGAAAAACACTCTTTATTACAATACTTCGAAAAAGAAAAATGTCTATAAAAAAAAACTAAACAAATCAAATTTAGGATCATCAACTACGTTCTAGGCATGTACGGTTACATTTTGCTTTTTTACTTTGATAAGAAGACAAAAAATATCTATTTTCTCTTGCCCAGCTCCCCCCCCCCCCTCCCTCAGCGTTAATTGAAACACTCTCACGGAGGATCGGAGCTGCAAATAGCCTGATCAATAGCCACCGTGTGTGTGAATTGATCCACAGAGTAGTCATCTCACTTAGTCCAGAAGTGTCCAATCAGTCTCATTCACTGCTGCTTGGAGGGCCATGTGGTGGGGGCCAATTCATTTACTGTGCATTTTCAATGAAACAATCCCCAATGCCGTGTGTGTAACAGTGGGGCTTAGAGTACACACTCTGTCTACTTCTCTTCACTGTTTTGTCATAGACATTCATCTGACTTTGAATAGTACATGTAAAGTTGGGCTGGCACGTGCTGAGCGATAAGGGTAAAAGACAGTTAGGACTGTCTAGCTAAACAGACTCTTTGATAGTTCCTTATAGTTTTTAAGCATCTTTCTCTCTCCTTCTCTCTTTCTCTTTATACTTCTCTGTTTCTATACATCAGTCTCTCGCTCCCTCTCTCTCTCTAGTGTGTAATTAGCCCAGTCGACTATCAAATATTAGAGCAGACATTAGGATTAGAGAGATGTGCGTCTGCAGAGTAGCTTCTAACAGCACTCAGGAGAGAGAGACACGAGGGTGTGTGTGTGTGTGTGTGTGTGTGTGTGTGTGTGTGTGTGTGCGACTTGGGTCAAATGGTCAACATTGATGCCAGACAACAGACAATATGTCTCCTCTCCTGCTGTCTCTCTGGTCCTTGTCTTCCCCATCTCCTGTCTCTCTCCTGGGGTCCTCTCTCCAGGGGTCCTCCCCCTTCTCTATGCACAACCTGACAGGTAGGTGGTGGAACTACCGTGGGGCTTCAGAGGAAGGTCTTAGGACTGAAGAGAGAAGGAACCATCTCTGAGAGGAAAGGAGGAGAAGAGAGCAGAGGGTGACAAAGAGTGTAGAGGAGAAGAAGTGCTTTTACCTCCCCCTCTCCAGCCACACAGGGATGAGGGCGAACGACGAGTGTCTGGTCCAGTGGATCTAAGTCTCTAAGTGGATGTAAGTGCGTGTGTGTGTGTGTGGGTGAGAAAGAGAGAGAGAGAAAGAGGGAGTGTGTGTGTAAGAGAGAGAGAGAGAGATGGTGTGTGTGTTACCAGGAGTACATGTCTCTGAGAGCAGTCTACAGACCCCCCCCCCCCCCCACACACACACACACCGTCAGTCAGTCAGTCAGTGAGGGGGGTCAGTCAGTTTAAGTGCCGTCAAATGCATCTGTGGCCCTCTGGGAACTTTCTGCCTTTTAAACCAGCATACGGACCACTGCACACACACACACACAAATTCACAGACACACATTCATACATATTTTTACCCAACATACAGAGTATTGTTCCACCAGCACCAGGGAGACGTCTTTTCATCAGGGTGCTCCACTGTTGTCCTTTGGACTGTTTATTCCTCTGCTTTATGCCTGTCTTGTTTTCACAGTGAAAAATGCTGCAAAAGCTTGATTAGATTACATTGACTTTTCTGAATCGGGGAGAAGCGAAAGAGATAGTCAGAAGGGCTGTGGGAGAGGCAGAAGGAGAGAGTCAGAAGGGCTGTGGGAGAGGCAGAAGGAGAGAGTCAGAAGGGCTGTGGGAGAGGCAGAAGGAGAGAGTCAGAAGGGCTGTGGGAGAGGCAGAAGGAGAGAGACAGAAAGGCATAAAGACAGAGAACTTTCTGGATTTTCCTGCAGTAATTTCAGCAACCTTGTACTTCAAGGCCTCAGCAGGAGACTCCCTTTGAAACAAAGCAAACAGCCTTCCACCCATAGGTAGGATGGAGGGATGGAAAAGAGGAGGGATGAAGGAAGGAAAGAGAAAGAAGAAACGTGGTGAGGCGCTGAGGGGAAGGAAGGGAAGAGAGGCAATGAATTAAAAAGGGAGATGCGGAAGGATGGAAGCAGATGATAAGAATGAGGGATGAAGGTTGGGACAGAGGAGAGAGGGACAGAGGAGAGAGGGAACGAGAGTGTGCAAGTGTTTGGGTGGGTTTGTTTGTGTGTGTCTAACAAGGAGCAGTCGCTTGGTTGATGGGGAAAGAGGCACTGTTTCAGGGGAGTATAGGCACAAACACACACACACACAAACACAAGCACACACACACAGACACACAAACACACACACACACACACTACCAGGCAAGGGTCTCCTAATGAGCAGCTTCATCTCCACTCAGAGGTCTCCTCATGTGAACACGTCTTCATCTACAATACTTTTATATTCTCGCCGGATTTTATTTTTTCTTCCTCTCCGCTCCTTCCTTCTCTCTCTCCACACCGGGGAGATTTGCTCTCAGTGTGGTCTGAAAATTGGACATGCTCCAGAGGCTTCTCCATAAGAGAAGAAGAAAGAATAAAGGAGCAAGCAAGATAGATAGATAGATAGATAGAGAGAGAGAGAGAGAGAGAGAGAGAGAGAGAGAGAGAGAGAGAGAGGGGAAGGCTTAAAGAAAAGAAAGATAAATCAGGGTATGTGTTTCATTATGGATCCGCTGATGGAGGGATGAGAAACAGATAAGGCAGCTTTCATACATATTAGAAGGACCATGAACACAACAGGTCTGCACACACACTGCGAAAGACAAGGCCTGTTTACCACACATACAGACACGCACACACTCGGGATTTGAACCTAGATCCTCTATGCAGTATCAGAGTCTCGCTCCAAAGCTAAGCGGTCATTACAAAAGCCACCCCCTAGGCCACAGGGCCAGAACCAAGAGGGGTTCTGGGAAGGTCTTTGGAATGAGGGTGGGTATGAAGGTGGGTGGTTAGTGCTACCCACAGTGTCTCCGGGTCCTGGTAGGTTCTGATGCAGAAACCTGGTGATGACGCAAGGCCGAGACAGAGAGAAGGAATCTCAGTGGGGGAGTAATGAAGGTGGAGACATGCTTTCATGTTCTCCTTTTCATGGTAGAACACTGCTGTGTTTTCTCAATAACAACGACTCCTATTTGTTAGCTGCGAGGGAAGGGAGAGACAAAGAGGAAGAGAGAATGCGGTGGTAAGAAAGGAAAAAATCGAACAAAAATAAACAGAAAAAGAGAGAGGGAACAGCCGGCAGCCATTTTAATTTGTCTGCCCGTGGTGTGCGTGAGTGCTGTTGTCTACATCGGAGCTTCTGTTGACCACGGGCCAGGGGTGGGGCTTGTAAAACAAGATGGAGGAGCAACACCAACAGAAACATGAGTCAACAAAATTAAAATGCATCTAAAAATGACCGAAGTTGTGAGGAACAGTCTCATTCTGATTCACTACTGCAGGGTGATGTAAGATGAGACTTCCGGAAACTGCTGGTTTGCATTGCAGGACTGAACAAAGAGCAAGAAATAAGGAACAGAATGAGGAGACCGAAAGGGAACAACTTTTTGATAAAATGTGTGTCTTTGGACTAAATACAGAGCTGTGAGAAGGTAAAACTTTAATTAATTAATTCACCTGATTAATCAGGTGAATTACTAACCTTTCAGTCTGAATCAGATTATAACCAGGGGACTAGTTAACCAACTTGAAACGGACGTTTGACATCAAGCAAGAACTATTAACCACATTCACCCAGAAAACGAGAAGAAGAAGAGATCGTAGTGAACGCGTCTCTCCCCAGCTGAGTGCACACTGGAGGAGGGGGGGGCAGGGAGGAGGGGGGCAGCGAGGGGGGGCAGGGAGGAGAACGGCCATTAAGGGCGGTGCGCTGTGAATAAATGTCCCTGGAGACGACAGGAACAGTGACATATGGAAACGAGGTTCCTGTCTGCTGTGTGTAGCGGTGTGCTCTCCCTGAGGGAGGTTCACCTGGGCCAGCCCACTGCCAGAACGACACCACGACAACAGCTTCAGAATCTAGCTACAGTCTTCTGGAATGGAAGAA
The DNA here is from genome assembly GCF_038355195.1 of Osmerus mordax. Lineage (NCBI taxonomy): Eukaryota > Metazoa > Chordata > Actinopteri > Osmeriformes > Osmeridae > Osmerus > Osmerus mordax. The sequence continues at coordinate 14,082,418 of NC_090063.1, read as the reverse complement.
CTTCATTAATGCACAGGAGTTCTTTCTAGTTGCAGTGGGATATAAAACATTTTTTTTTTTTTTACTATGAATGCAAACGATCCTTGATGTCTGCCTGTCTTAAACATTTTATACAGTGAATTTGTCTAAAAGTCTAAAACTAAAATAAAATGTAACTAAGCTTTGGCGATTAATGAGGTCATAATTAGGATTCATCAGCCTAATCTCTGTTCAACTCAACTGGCTGCTCAAAAAGTTCCATCTGAATGCTAAAATATATAATAATACAAAATAAATAAATAAATAATAATACAAATTATGAGGTTTTTTTCAACCTTGGAGGATGATAAGGATGTGAATGTTTAATTAAAGAGAGTATGCCGGAACAATCTGTGAAATGTTTTCATGTACAGAATTAAAGGGGAGGCTGAATTAAGACCCTCTGATGCTGTTAGATTTTCCATTCAGGCAGAAAATGCCATTCCATATCCTAACTCTTTAAGTTGGTTATTGTTGCTGATGTGTGGGAATTGTTTAAGCCCTCTGTGATTATTGTTTGTAAAATGGGATATTTTAGTTAACAATTGATTTGATCATTTACTCTACACTGTATGTATTATATACTCTCAAAAAACCTTTTACCCTATAGCCTTAGTTATAAAAACATTATCCGATGTACGGCTTAAATGGTGCTTTGGCTAAATTGTATTATCTTACATATTTTTGTTTATGATAAAACATATTAAAGTTCAGCAGTAAACAACATAAGCAACTCACAGTATTTCAACTAGGGTCCAGAAAACCTCACATCTACTCAACTCAGCATAGCAGTGCAATGTCTTGTTTTTCTTTGATAACCCATGGTCTAATCAATGTTTATGCACGCTGTCAGTGGCAATAGAGCCACTGATATGCCTGAATAGCCGGGAGAAGCCGTAAACAGGCCATCAGACACACGCAGGGGTGCAGCGCACACACACATATACGCATACACACACACACAGCATTGTCTCAGAGTGACATCCATTCCTGCCTACGGCCTTATTGGGACACTAGCCCAAATCCTATTTGGAGCAACTAGTGTGTGGGTGTACGAGTGTGTGTGTGTGTGTGTGTGTGAGAGAAAGAGATTTGGCCTGTGTGTGTGTTCCCTAGAGAGGGTGTGAGTGAGGTTAATGAAAAGTGACAAACAGAAAGACTCCTCTCCATCTTGTCACCTCTGCTACAATAGAGAGCCTCTTGTTCTCTCTCAGCAAGGTCAGGGGAGCACTGGAGTGCTACCCTCCTCCTCACTCACCTTTCTGCCTGCTTCTCTCTCTCTCTCTCTCTCTCTCTCTCTCTCTCTCTCTCTCACACACACACACACTGTTTCTCTCCAAAACACTGTCTCGGATTGATCATAGTTACTCTGTCAGACGCACTCTCTCTCTACCTCTCGCTCTCTATCTACTTTCACGGCACTCTGCCCCCCTCCCCATCTCAACCTCCCTCTTCAAAGCCGAAACCAAAGTCAGACAGGAACGCTCTTCACCTCTCCTCATCCCCAAATCCCGAGCAGCCATTTGTGCTCTTTCACCCCGTTCTGAACACCAGAGTGATTAAACAAGCAGGACGGGGGTTTATTTAGGGGAGATTTGAACAGCCTTTGATGCCAAAACGACACAACTAATGGTAGCTGAAGTCAAAAGGTTTGGGTGCAGAAGGTTTAAGAAACAGCATGGGGTAACACTTTATAACATGCATCAGTGTAGGCCTCTGTGTGTGTGTGTGTGTGTGCGTGTGTTTTAATTCTGATTAAAAATGGTCGTGTTAATGAGGCATGAGTAGACTAATTGGTGCTGTCATCAGAAGCAGCGGGAGATAAAGCACTTGACATTTGGAATGAGGGAACGACAGAAAAGAAAAGAAGAGGAGGAAGAAGAAGGGATTGACATTGTGAGGGGAGACAGAGAGAGAGAGAGAGAGAGAGAGGGAGGGAGCAATATGAAAGGACGATTGTTGGCAAGTTCATGTCGCCACCGAAGCCAGACACCAGAGACAGGAATGTGAGCCAAGCTTAGGAGGAACATACTGTCCACATACACGCAACATTTAGTCATCAGGGACAGAGCCAGGAAACGTTCTCGGAAATATTGTGCCAAAGCCAAACAATGTTTCGTACGAAAAGCAAGCTTATTACTGTGCAATATATTAAGAGTGTTCAACCAAAACTGTAGCCTCAACCTGCCCTGGTTGGAAGCGAGAAAAACAAGCAAACCACACCCTTAACCCCACCCTAGAGTGTCAGCTCATTTTAAGGCGCGGTTATATATAATGATAATAATTCAAACAAATTGTATTATTATAGTTATTATTATAATCATTATTATTAATATTGTCACATACTAAAATATATTGTCAATATATATGTACCTTATTATTCTCATTTTGCCATCATTATTAATATTGTTATTATTACCATGTGTATTTTAATTATTATTTACATAATTAAAGCGTTCCATTATTTGTACTATCATTATTGTTGCAGTGATAGTAGTGGTAATGGTAGCAGTAGTAGTGTTTCAAGAAGACATTTTGTGCCATACAGGGAGCAGTAAAAGTATGAAGTCGACACAGTTACAACAGTAAGGCCTTATGTTTTCAACAAAATGAGGGGGGAGGGTTTGCCTCTGACTCGGTCGATGTTGTATCAACAGAACCTCAACATTCCTCTGGTGTTAATAATAATTATCCAGCTCACAAATGTCTCTCTTGTTGGCCAATAACAGCTTCAATTAGAGGAACATAAAAAAAAAATGAATTGGCACTAAAAACACACAAACAAACAAACAAACAATGAAACAGACGGAGAACAGAAAACAACAAACAGCAGACTATAAAAGACAGGGTCTGTTGAGAAGTGTTTTGTTGTTCAGACTTGGCTGGTGTCCACTGTGAGCTCGGCTCAGTGCGTCTGCTTGCCAGATCCTTGACGGCAAACTGCCTGATGTTTTTTTAAGCCTTTAATAAAACAAATTAATTATATCAATGGACAGATAATAATGCAGTTTTGTTTCGGGGAGAGACTTCTAGCCTTGAGGAAAAGGAGTATCAAGTAGAACCTCTCTGAGAGTGGGATTGGTAATATTCAACCTTTCAACAAGGACATTTGATTTCTAAAATGTTTTTTTAATTCAATGTAATTTCTCTATAAAACAGGTGATTTAGAGCCATTAAATAACCCAAAAACAAACAAAATAAAATGAGAATACTTGTTAAAATAAATTATTCGATTTTAGAAAAGCGAATTTTCATTTTGTATCACTAGCTCTGACTGCCACAAATATATGCACAGGCAGGCAAAAAGCTGAACACTGAGACGCTATCTGAACTATTAAGTTTTCCTTCTGTCTCCCAGTTCCCCAGATCAGCCAGAAGCATGTCAGTCATGATGACACGATAGCTGCGAGACGGGGAGAGGGGGAACGGATCTAAGTGGAACACCGAGATACAGACACGCTTCTTGCTAATGTTGTTGCTTGCTACTCGATTGAGGATAATGTCCCTAAAAGCGAACAACAACAGCTAAGACGGTGAACAGGTACGTGGGGGGGTGGGGGGAGGGGGGGCGGCAGAAAAACAGAAAAGAAAGAAAAATCAAGCCCAATAACCCAACTCAGACGTGTCTACGTATTTGTCCCAGGTGTTGGGTGAAGATAAAGCAGCCACAGCAGAGAGAGAGAGAGATCCTTATCAGCTCTCCTTAATGAATTACATACGTAGAATTATTATAGAAATACGAGTTCTGGAAGGGGTGAGGACAAAAAATTAAGAATAAAAGAATTATACAAAAGAATCCTAAAAGAGGGTTTTATTAGAGCTCAGTGTGAAAGAGATGAATCAGAAGAGGCCAGCTGAGGAGATGATTGGTCTCCATCGCCAGCTGATAAGCAACACTGAGTGAAATAAGAGCCCAGATTCACATCTTTAGAAATCAGAAACATTTGCCATTTGGAGTAGGAAAAGAAAAGAAAAGAATTGTGATGGTTTGAAATAAGAAATTGGAGGGAAATTGCTACATGGTTATTCAAGACTGAAGTTGCATTCAAAAGTTAGAGAAAGTTCCAGGATGATAAAGGTTTATACTTACAGTCTGCCTGCGGTGACGGTGTTAAGGAAGGATGTCTCTAATTTAAACTGTTTGTTGTTTTTTTATCTCTATTCCAAAAATATAATGAACAAACACGCTTTTCTCCAAAAATAAATAACTAGATTAAATTAAGATTAAAATGCTCACAGACAGAACACACACATGCACAAACAAAAATATTTTCTATTGTTTCGAAGAACAAATATTTGAGGCCAAGTCTGGTCTGAGTGGAGCAACTCGGGAGAAGCTTTGGGGTCATTATTAATTCAGGGAGTTTATTGGTCAGTTAATAATTGATGTCCTAATTAGGGATGTGAAGATGATTGTCGTCATGGGTATGTCATCGTTTACCAACGAAGCTTTTGGAGTAAGTGCTCAGTCCACAGGAGTGGGACAGAGAGGCGCCTTCTAGAAGTTTCTGCTACACAGATGTCCAAAACCCTCCTTGAAGTTTAATTGAGCAGCGATCACCTGATGCCTCCAGTTCCTCACGGAAGCAGATGTGAACACAACGTCAGAGAGGCTGTGTGTGTGGAGCACATCGAAAATGTTTACAACAAAACTCGAGGACGCCGCCATGGCAGGGCAAACAGTTTGGCAATGCCAAGCTGAAAGGAATCAATCTACGTTGCTACTGAATAGGTTAATTGTTTAAAACAGAATGGATGACTGATGAGCAGTCAAGAGACGGAGTCTTGATTGGTTTAGAGACAGAGACGGAGCGTGGGGGAGCGCGTCTGACTCGGGCCTCCGAGAACGTCAGGGAGCAGCAAAAGGAGGAGGAGGAAGAGGAGGCGGGGGGAAGCATGGCCGCACTCTGAAAGGTCACGCATAACTGATAACGATGTTTTAATGAGGCTGTAGAAACGAGCCCTTTCAGCTCCTCTCTCTCCGCCGCCGTAGCGGACAGATGACAAACGGCAATCAGCCTACATGGATGATTGTGAATTAGCACTCGGTCATGTCTGCGGGGCTGATGTGACAGCAGAATCGTTTGCACGTTTTAGAATTTACACTCGGAGAGCAGGAACATCTAAACACAACCCCCCCACAACAGCGTCCGGTCTAGGTCCTCCTCGTTAGGAAGGGTGCAACCTGATTGGGCAGTTGAGTTCAGGCGAGGACAGACGTCGCCAACGTGCTCAACAGAGATTAAGCCAATCCGGCGCAGGATGTAAGGAGGCAGAGTGGAATGTTTACACTAGAGCCAAAGTCCCACAGCGTTCTAGAATGTTCTGAGGGTTCCGGCTCATTTGAGTTAGCGGCAGCCTCGGAAAACTCTGGTTCTATTTCTACCCAGCAGGGATAAGTTCTGACTTTGATCATCAGACTGCAAACACGTCTCCTCGGCATATCACAGTAATATTCGAGCTCTGTACTCCAAACACTCAGTGGGAACTTCGGAGCAGGTTTCTAAGGAGCATCAACGACCGCTCAGTTATTGAAAGAAGCTGAGGTGTACAGTTGACAAGCAGTTGTTCACACTTGTTTGGCATGAGGTGGGCTGCTGCTGGGGTCGTGACCTCTTGAGGGCAGTGACCTTGGGGTCGTCCAGACTCTAACGTAGGGCTTTGTGTCCGGTCAGCAGCTACCTCTTAGAGTGTTGTGTTAGGAAAACACACAATAGAGGTTTATAGTCATTTCTGGTACATATACCAAGGCTTCATCTATTTATTCAACAGGCGCGCACACACACACACACACACACACACACACACACACACACACACACACACACACACACACACACACACACACACACACACACACACACACACACACACACACACACACACACACACACACACACACACACACACAGAGAGAGGCCATGCCCTGGTACAAAGGGTGTTGTAGGTTTTTTGAGAAGCTCCGCTGCACTATCCTGCCTGCTGCAGTAGAGTGGCACAGGTGTTTATTCAGCAGCTCCTGGAGTGACCCTAATATGGGGCACGCACACGTTTTACATTTACATTTAGTCATTTAGCAGACGCTCTTATCCAGAGCGACTTACATTAAGTACAGGGACATTCTCCCCGAGGCAAGTAGGGTGAAGTGCCTCGCCCACAGCCGGGGAATCGAACCGGCAACCTTCAGATTACTAGCCCGCTTCCCTAACCGCTCAGCCACCTGACTCCCTCCACGTTTTCTTTTTACCATGCAGTACGAGGACCTACAATTCACTTCTATTCAAAATTGTGTTACTCCTAACCCCTAACCCCTAACCTGTAAACTTTACTGCTATTCTAAACCTAAGCCCCCTAAACTGCATAGAAATACCATATGAAGTGAGGACCAGGAAAATGCCCTATATTTTAATTCTTTTTAAGTTGACGATACTTGTGAGGACTTCTGGTTCTCACAAGAACAGTAAAACCTACACATACACACACACAAACACACCCGTCTACCCACACACATATACACATGCGCACGTACACACACACACACCACTAAATCAATCAACAGATTTCCAGACAGCTACAATCGCAGGTTAGAGAGCTATGCAGCAGAAGTGCACGCACGCGCACACTCACACACTCACACACACACACACACACACAGAGGTGCGTAGCCCCAGTTGAGCTGGTGGGTTGTAATTGAAGGTGACACAGTCTGTGAACAATAACAACTCCTCCCCATCTCCCCACTCTCCCCCGTCCCTCCCCCTTCCTATTAGAGGGATCAGTAATCAGGGAGAGACATTAACACACACCACTGCCCTAATGCACACCCTCAACACTGTCATACATTCATACATTCAACCAGACCTGTGTGTACCTTTCTTAAAGGTGAAAGGAGAGAGGGGGATAGAAGGAAAGTGTAGGGGAGAGAGAGGGAGAGAGAAGAGGAATAAGTGTGTGTGTGAGAGAGAGAGAATTAGAAAATGAGAGGGAGAGGGGCAGAGAGAGAGAAAAAGAAGGGAAGTGGGAGAGAAGGAGAGAGAGGTCTACTGAATCTTCTTGCCCAAAGTGTCAGTCACCCTGGGAGACAAAAATGACTCAGGCGGAAACACTCCAGATGTCACCCTGAACTAAGGTGAGCGTGTAGGTGTACTGTACGTGTGTATGTGTGTTGGGTGTGTGTGTATTGTGTGTGTGTGGGTGTTGGATTTTGTGGGTGGGTGTGTGTTGAGTGTGTTTTGTTGGGTGGGTAGGGGGGGTGTATGTGTGTGTCTTGTGGGGGTAGTTTTAGTTTTTGGCTAGTACGCTTGCAAATGCACTTTAGATTGCAAAGGAAATTGAAAAAATCATCCTTTGCACACACACACACACACACACACACAGACACAGATTGATCCTGAAGTGCCGGTCGTTCATTGACCCAGAACATAGAGGTTCTAGTAAACAAGATCTCTACCCACGAGGCATCTCTGCAAAATAGAGGAGGAAGAAGAGGAGGACACACACACACACATGCACACACACTGAGCAGTTGACGGTGTCGTGGCTGCACTTACGTAAACCTCTTGGGTTTGTAGAACTTTCTGTGGTAATAATTGTGTGTATGTGTGTGTGTGGAGGGTGTGTGTGTGTGTGGAGAGGGGTTAATATATGTATGTTAAAACAATCCCGGGTTTCAAAGACCTGCTATATTATTGATAACAGCTGGGCATACCCCTCCAGGCCAGACACACACACACACACACACACATACACACACATACACACACTGCAGTCAAATGTATCAGGGCACGGGCATAACATCATAACATAGTGCCATATCATCATAACATGTTAACAACATAACAAAATAACATAGTAACATCATCTTTTCTGCCATCCTTTAGTTTTCACAGATATAAGTTATATAGATATAAGTTACATTTACATTTACATTTACATTTAGTCATTTAGCAGACGCTCTTATCCAGAGCGACTTACATTACAGCGACACAGTACAGGGACATTCCCCCGAGGCAAGTAGGGTGAAGTGCCTTGCCCAAGGACACAACGTCATTTGGCACGGCCGGGAATCGAACTGGCGACATTCTGATTACTAACCCGCTTCCCTAACCGCTCAACCACCTGACTCCCACAAGTTCATCTGGCTGTGTTTACACGACACATATCATCTGTTTTGATCAGGTTAGTGGTTCGCCCACACAGCATGTGTGTTGTTTAAAGCGGGGAGGTTTGGCGACAAGGTTCCATGGTGATAGGAATGTCCAAGTGGCCCTAATCTAATCAAATCAATGAGCTGCTATTCAAGAGAGTATGGAGAGGTGAAAGAGCTCTGTGAAGATGAGGGATATGGCCGTGTGGTAGAAAATTGTTTTATTCTCACTGAGCTCACCAGAGCACAATGACAAACTCAAAGTGACAGTGTGAAGAGATTCTGCCCAGTCTCCTCGCAAGCAGAACACTAAAATAATATTATCTTTTACTACATGAAAGAAATATGTGGTTCTGAAATTTAAATGAAATATATACTGGTGTGTACTACCAAATTAAAGCTAATTTGGAGGTAATTATATTTAAATTGGTTTTAATCAGGAGTGATATACATATAATCAGGATTCATATATATATATATATATCACTGAATATAACAGTCTTTGAAATCGGATTTGCAGACAACAAAAGAACAAACAAAGTGACACAAGGTGTCCTTGAAGATGTCCTGTTCTGTAATAGGCTGATGCCAGACTGGGAACACACCGCACCAGAATCTTCTAGAATCTTATTGTCATTTTCATCAAAGGCTTCCAGACACTCTAAGAAAGCATCTGCAACACAATGGGTCACAGAACATCCCATTTATGAGAGAATGTTCTGGATGGGAGATCTGAAACAGACAGATGAAGAGACAGACCTTGGCCTGACAGACTTTTCAGCCTGTCCACAGTGTTGCAAAACCTTCAATCAAGAACAGATTGACCTTCCTCTTCCATGAGAGAGAAAGAAGGATAGAAAGAATGAAAGAATGTAAGAATGTAAGAATGAAAGAATGAAAGAATGTAAGAATGTAAGAATGAAAGAATGAAAGAATGAAAGAATGAAAGAATGAAAGAATGAAAGAATGAAAGAATGAAAGAATGAAAGAATGAAAGAAAGATAGACAGGAGCAGGTGATCTCCTCCTGTTCTGAGGTTCTCCGCTCAGAACTCGAACAAGCAAAGAAATGAGAGAAAACGGTAGAAAAGAGCAAAACAGAGAAGGAGAGCTGGAGGAGAAGAGAGAATGACAGAGCTTACTCGTAGGTGACAGCGGCATTGCCTTTAAGACAACAATGAAAAGATGAAGGAGGGACTTAGGAAAGAATGAGTCCCCAAAGGATGAGACAACCTTTCTGGACTTATTACAAGACCTTCCCAACTGAATAATAACCATGTCTGTAATACTGGCTTGTAGATCATTTAGAAAAGAAAACAGAACAATAAAATACCTTTTTTTAAGGCCACTTAAAAAGCAAAACTGGAAATGAATGGCGAGTTGTTACAAAGAACATGAATGAATGACTGTATGAACATCTCCTCTGTTGTGGGGTCGGGGGGGGGTCGTAACCTTTGAACCTGCCATGCAACCTGCTTGTGTAACCTTCTGACCTCTGCCATGATGCTGATATAAGGCGTGGGAGACGGCAGCGTGAGGTCACCACTTAGCTTCAAGAGCATCCCACTGTGCATGTTAAAGTGTTAACACGCCTCGTTACCATGTTCAAGTGTCACCTAGCGTGTGCAGCAGCATGGTAGCATGAAGCAAACGCCACACAACATCAGCTGGGCCATGCAGCAATTAGCTTCCAAACAGGTACTCCTTTCGTGACACAGCATGTCATTTAGCAAGCCTGGAAGTGGTATCCTGTGATGTCGCTACTGAGAATGTGTGTGTGTGTGTGTGTGCATGTGTAAAATCTACAGGGAGGTAACCAGTCAAAGATACGTATGTGTGGCCGCTGGTTTTGTGAGAGTGTGTGTTGTCCCGGCTGGTTCACAGACAGACTAGCATCATAATCTATGTGACAGAGGAGGAGGTCAAATGTCAACCCTGATGACTTCCAGCCATGCTGATCGCTGACACACTTTAAACCTCACTAGTGCAACCCAGCCCCAGAAGAGCACACACACACACACACACACACACACACACACACACACACACACATATACGGAAGCAAAAAAACATGTGCAGCAAAAAGTCTCCATCTCTCTCTCTCTCTCTCTCTCTCTCTCTCTCTCTCTCTCTCTCTCTCTCTCTCTCACACACGCACGGCCCTCAGAGAGAGAGCTAGGCCTCTCAGAACAACAAGGAGAGTCAGCCCCTCTAACCCTCTCTGCTCACCTGCTGCCTGCCTCTAATGAGGCTCAGTACCCCAGCGCCTCTGTGGCAAAGCCTCTGCTGAGTCACACACACAGTTCCACGTCCACACAGTTCAGATGGGAGCAACAGACACAACGTACGCTGTACCGTAGCTCATGAAAGAACATGGGAAACATATTTATTTCTGTGAACAGTGATGATTAGTACATAACAGGACGGACTGACAGGGAGCAGGAGTAGTGGAGGAGCTGCATCGTTTTAATGAAATTTTTTATATCCCGGTTCGGTTTGCTTTGTGGTTTGACTTCTTAGTATGACTCAAGCACTCTGTTCACAGCGGTGCGTAGAAAGAAGCCTGGTCTGGTAGGGATTCAATACAAAAACCCGTATTTCTGTCTTCATATTTATATTTATCGCACGTCAACGAAAAATTAATGTGTAACCTTCTGACGTTTATATCAGTATTTTGTATTTCCAGAGGATTCAAAGCAAAGACACATACATGTGAACATGCACGCACACGGAAACACACGCACACACGCCCAAACACAAGCGCCGCTTTCTCCCAGTCAAGTGGTTAAGTGTGAGTAATGGTGTGTCAAAGCTGTACAGTAGGGCTGTCATCAGAGCTATTACCATTTAGTACGCAATTACACTGCCAAGTATGAGGGGCCGGGTAGGCCATCATTCAAACTCGCCTCTCATACACACCATTGAAAGACCTTTTGCCTTTGCACAAACACTACTGAAATACACTCACATTCACTAGTGAACACCTCTCACGTGTACTAGTAAAAATGGAACCTCACACAATAACAACTGAAAACTTGTCATCCTCATGAGAGAGAACCTCATGAGGATGAGAGGCCACGCCTCACTCCTTCCTGCGCTTCCTTCCGGGAAGGTACAGGGAAGGGGGGATGGATAGAGAGACAGCAGAAGTAGGGATAGAGGGAGAAAGGGAAGGAAGAAGGAGGGGGAAGGAGAAAAAGGGGCTGGAGAGAGAGGGAGGTGTACAGAGAGATTCAGGGGAGATGGAGAGTTGGATGAGCAATTAAAAGAGAAATGGATAAAAACAGGAGGAGATAGGGGGAAGGAGATAGGGAGTTGTCGAATTGATTAGCTGATTAATACATGCTAATGTGTGCTAGCTACAGTAGCTAACTCAAGAGTACAAAGACAGATAGTCAGTGTTAAACTTGATAATTAGAGGAACAATAGTCCTGTTTGAGACCAGCCAGACGCAGCCAGCTATGACAGAGATGGAGACACAGAACAAAAAACTCCATCATTATGAACGTTTAATTGAATATTAAAATGATTTCATTCGTTGCTCTCATTAAACTAATGCAAGCCAGCTACATCACTCTGAAAGACAATTTTGGATACTCCGTTTTATAATTCAACCCCTTCGCCCCCACCACCATCCCCATAGATGTCTTTACGACGTTGAAAGTGCAAATAGTATGTGAGAGTCTCTCCAGACCGGGCACATGCTGGAGCATATCACCCTTCTTCTTTGTGAAACAACACCCTCTCTTTTTGCCTATATGTATCCTATCCTTTCCTCACATCCATTACATTTACATTTAGTCATTTAGCAGACGCTCTTATCCAGAGTGATTTACAGTAAGTACAGGGACATCCCCCCCGAGGCAAGTGGGGTGAAGTGCCTAGCCCAAGGACACAACGTAATTTTTCACTGCCAGGGATTCGAACCGGCAACCTTCTGATTACTAGCCCTAACCGATTCCCTAACCGCTCAGCCACCTGACTCCCTACATCCGCTCCTTTACTTTGCTCCCTTCATCCACTCTTCCTGCCATCTCTGTATGAACAGAGCTCTTTGACCTTCACCAGGCCAGAGCATAATTACACATGACGTGAGATGAAACCAGCTGAGGGAGAGATAGCGGGAGAGAAAGAGAGGAAGAGAGAGAAATAAGAAATGAAACAAATGAGGGATAAAAAAATAGTGTTCATATCTTTCCAGCAGCAGGTGTCTGCACCAGGACCAGGACAAAATAAATGGGCATATATATATATATATATATATATATATATATATATATATAGTGTGTGTATGGAGTGTTGTCCACAGATAGAGACATATGCATAATGAGAGAGTTTGAGGGGGATGAGAGAGGGCCGGCTTACAGGGCTGAGGGCTGGGGAACAGCGGGGAGCTCTGATAATTGAGCCAGGATTGTGTGTCTGCCTGTTCACATGACTCTCTGTTCCCCTACAATCACCAAGTTCACACACACGCACGCACACACACACTCTTTACAGGCAGCCTTTGGTCTCAAGTTTAAAACTCAAGTCATTGTGACACGTTGGAAGTGTCTCCACACATGAGCTGAGCTCAGAGAGAGAGAGAGAGAGAGAGAGAGTGAGCAAGCGAGAGCATGAAAGAGGGAGAGAGAGTGAATGAGCAAGAGTGAGAGAGAGAAAGAGAGAGTGAGCAAGTGAGAGCATGAGAGAGGGAGAGTGAACGAGCAAAAGCGTGAGAGAGAAACAGACTTGTCTATCACTGACCGAAGATTGCAGCACCATCTTCAGACCAAAGAAAAAGCTGGGTCTCCTCTCCTTTCCTCTCTTCTCCTCTCCTTTCCTCTCTTCTCCTCTCTTCTCCTCTCCTTTCCTCTCTTCTCCTCTCCTTTACTCTCTTCTCCTCTCTTCTCCTCTCTTCTCCTCTCTTCTCCTCTCCTTTCCTCTCTTCTCTTCTCTTCTCCTCTCTTCTCCTCTCTTCTCCTCTCCTTTCCTCTCTTCTCCTCTCCTTTCCTCTCTTCTCTTCTCTTCTCTTCTCCTCTCTTCTCCTCTCTTCTCCTCTCTTCCTCCACCTCCTCTTCAGCTCTTTAATACGGTTGTTGAACTGAGCTTGTGTACAGTCTGCAAAACATCCAACAGCAAACTTCACCTGTAACCTGACATTCCCGCTAACATCAGTGTACAACAACGGCCTCATCCTGGACACACACTCTGAGAGGGAGCAAGAGATTCAGTCTGTTTCAGCTGGAGATTCACCTGCTGTTTTGTTTCATCATCAGAATCAAGCCATCTGCAGTCTAATCACAACTATTAATGCATGTGTACACAGCTGTACTCTACTGTACTACAATATACTATGTTTTAATATATTCTAATATCCATTTACAGTGTTCATTAACTATATTAGATTATTTTTTACTTTATTTCAGTCTTCCATTGAGCTTCTTAACCTAACACCTAGTTATTTTTATTTTATTTTATTTTAATTTGGAGAGGGATGTCCGTGTGACAGTGTGTGTGCGTGTGTGTGTGCATGTGCTTGAGAACATTTGTACAGTAGGTGTGCGTGCATGAGTGTGTGTGTGTAATCAAATGGACAGATGTGATGGTAAAGGAGTCAGGTGAACGGGTTGTCAGGTTCTGCATTCTGGCGATGTGGAGACGGAGAACATCTGTTCCACACTCATATCTCCATCACTGGGTTCATTAACTGCTGCATGGGCAATAGAGGAGCACACACACCACATGCACACCTGCACACCGCACACACACACACACACAGAAACCCACACAATACACGCACATATTCCTGGCCAATTCAAAATATTTTTTAATAGTCTATGCCTGGTGGAAACGCACACACACCGACACACACACACAATTCTGGTGATTCTTTTTCCCTCTGGGAATCCATCTGATATCCAACCTGTCCGAGCTTGACACTATGACACACACACACACAAGACACACAAGACACATGCACACACTGAGATGGGGAAGTTAGGCACATAAAGCCCGAACGCACTGCAAGCAAAGTACACACAAATGAATGGACATCAAGAAAAAAAAAAAAAAAAAAAGACATAAAGAGAAAAATGGTTACCAACCACTGGAGCTAACCAAGGCCTTGTTGCTAAGGCAAATGCGGAAAAATGGGAGCCAAGCTGGGAGAGAGGCTGGGGATTGGTCGAGAGGCAAAGGGTGGGTGGGGCTTCCCGTGGTGCTTGAAATAATGAGCACAGAAATCTCCTCTGAAGCTCAATCTGAGTTCTCTACCACCAACAAGGCATCCTGCCATCTGAATAGAGCCTGGCTGAGGAGGACACACACTGACTCACACTCACACAAACATACTCATACTCACACACACTCACACACAAACTCGGAACTTGTACGCACATAAAAACACACGCACACACAAACTTGCACACACACACGCACATAACCACACATGCACACACACACACACACACGAGCACATACACACACAAATACACAGAAACACACGCACAGGTGACACAAACTCTACAACACAAAGCAATGCACATACACAAAGGATCACGCACTTGTAAATATTCTTTTTTTTTTTTACAATCGCTCACACGCTAAAAAAGGTACTTGAGTCACACTTATTGAAACCATTACTAACTATATGCCTGCTCTTCAGACAAAGTCTGCAAAAGTGAAGTCACATGATTTGCTTCACACTTGGTTTGCAAAACCCCTAAACAGTTCTCTCCATGAGACACATCGTTCCAAACTAACAGCTCTTGTTTTGCTTTTGGAAGATGTCATTCAAAATGCCACACTCAGTTACCGATTACCTGCTTGCAGCGCTCACATCTGAAAAAAATACAGCTCATTTGTTCCCTTGGAAGTGGAAGCTTGGTATGTTGATGTGGGGTGGCCAGACCCACACAGGAGACAGGACACGCAATTGCTTTCTTTTTGCTGTGTAGTAACAAGCCTATTTCTTCATCTTCTACTGTCTTGGTTTGGTCTGTCCCTGTTCTCCTTGAGCTCTGGACCAGAATACTGTATGTTTTAAGATTTTCTGTGTGTTCAGTTGAAAGAAAAGGAGCCAAAGTGTCAGAAATGGTGTATAAGCATTGTCCGAAACTGTGAGTCGAGTTACGGCATGCACCCTTTCATTCAGTAAGACCCCAAACATCCACACAGCCTCACAACACGCACACACACACTCACTCACACAGACACGCACACACACTCACACAGACACACACACACAGACACACACACACACAGACACACACAGACACACACACACACACACAGACACACACACACAGACACACACTCACACAGACACACACACACCCTAGAATAGACTGCTTGACAGGACACAGGGAGTAAAGCGTCTGGTTGTCTTCCAGGCTGTGAGGACGACAGAGAGGCCCTGCGCTCCGTCCCGACGAGCCCCGTATTCCTCTCAATGACCCACTTCCTCTGGGTCTCACAGCAGAATGGCAAACATAGCATTAGCATAATTGATATTTCATGCATTCCTCATTAATTAATATCGCATCTGCACACAGCCCAGCCCAGTCAGGGATTCTCAACAGGGGGGCAATCACAGCCTTCTACGATAAAGAGAGAAAAGAGAAAAAGAGAGAGAGCGAGAGAGAGCGAGAGAGAGAAAAAAACGACATTGCCATTGAAATATTTTAAACCCCAAAAAGCGTTTGGCTTTGGCACAAACTTTTAGAATTAAAACCTTGATGATGATGTCGATGGATTTTGATGTCTTTCTACTTTATCATGAGACAGGGAGAGAGAAAGAGAGAGGGAAAGAGAGAAGAGAGGAGACCAGTTAGTAAGACATCATAGACATTCATTATACACCTCTGTCTGTCTCTCTCTCTCCCTCTCTGATATGCTAAATTAGACCAATCCAAGATTGCCTCTGTGACCGAACCAACCAACATAATGAAGACATCATTGTCGTGTGTGTGTGTAAGTGTGTATGTGTATTGGTGTGTTTGAGCGTATGTGCGTACGTGTGTGACGTGTGTGAGAGAGACAGAGGTTAATGTGCACAGCAGCGTGGCTGTGTTCATATATCACAGTAATGTGAACTGGTGCCCTAACCCCCTAGACGGACAGCATGGAAACGAACCGGCCCACGGCGACGAAACAAACGAATGAAGGAAACAGGGGGAACAATTACATCTGATTCGCTGGCCTGGAACGGAGGAGTATCCAATCAGAAATGATGACTTCTTGCTCCCAGGTCATTTGCATAATAATCAAATCTCTCTCTGAAATGAGCTGCCCTCCAGACCACCAGTCTCTGCTGAGAGACAGCTCTGGTTCTGAAGCCTGCCTGTGTGTGTGTGTGTGTGTGTGTGTGTGTGTGTGTGTGTGTGTGTGTGTGTGTGTGTGTGTGTGTTAGTGCTGTCCGTTGTGCTATGGCTGTCTGTTTCCTCTGCCTGTGTGTGTGTATTAGAGTTGTGTGTAGTGTCACTGTCTGCAGTATTGTGCGTATTGTGTGTGTAGTGTAATGCAACGTGTAGTGTTGTGCGCAGTATTGTGTGTAGAGATAGTTTAGTCTGTGCTGTAGTGGTGTGTGTCGTGTCAGGGGTTGTGCAGTGTAGGTGAGTAGAGTTAGTGGTGTGTGTCGTGTCAGGGGTTGTGCAGTGTAGGTGAGTAGAGTTAGTGGTGTGTGTCGTGTCAGGGGTTGTGCAGTGTAGGTGAGTAGAGTTAGTGGTGTGTGTCGTGTCAGGGTGGTCTGTAATATATTGAAACGTGTAGTGTTGTGGCATTATCTGTGCAAGTCCCATCAGCCTTTGGAAACAGCTACAACCTGTGTTAGTGTCAGCCTAATTCTGACTGCTCTGAGGAGGAAGAGAGGAGGAAAGGAGGGAAACAAAGAGAAGAGGAAAGTTTAAAAAAAAGAGTAAGGCATGAACCAGTCAGCAGGTAAACGGGAGGAACACACACACTTACACACACACACAGCTAGCTGTGTTCAATGGTAATCTCCAGTGTTCCCTGGGGTTCCTTTTGGATTCCACCCCGCTTCGACACCCCCCTCCCCCCAACCTACTCCCCACCCCCCACCCGACCCCCACCCCACTGTCTTGCCTCTTATCAAAATGTTAACAAGATAACAACTTCAAAGCCTAACACCAGTTCCTAAACACAGGAGGGGAGAGAAAGAAAGAGAGAGCGAGAGAGACAGAGAGAGAGAGAAAGAGATAGAGAGAGACAGAGCTGAAGAGAACAAACACTTTTAAACCTTCAAATTAACAAAGAATTTACACCTCGATCCTCACTTCTCAATATATTTTTTTTTTAAAGTGCATGTGTGTATGTGGGTGTGTACACGTGCTGTGCTGGAGATAGCGGACAGAACTCCTTTGATCACCAAAGGACAGCCTCTCCTTCTCCTGTACCACGCCAGGCCCACAGAGTAGAAGGGCACGGCTGGCATGCCTGGCACCACTTCCAAACTCAACGTCCTCATTAAGACGCACCCCTGCAGATGTCCAGGCCGCTGGTGAGGCCTGGGCAGCCGCCTCGCATTGCCACTGTTGCCCCATCATGAAAGGGTGAGGCGAGGTTTGGACGTTTGTCTTACGACTTGGATTGAGGAGGTATCCATGTTCAGACGGAGGAGAGCAGGGCAACGGAACACAGAACGATAACAGATCTCAGAACGATAACAGATCTCAGAACACAACAACACGACCTAGAGCTATAACTTACCAACCGAACGTAGGTACAAGTTCCGAAACCACTGCCACAAAAACCCCAGAAATGAAACGCAGAACACAGCAGAGAGAGAAGTCAATAACTTAGGCCCTGGTACCGCTGTCTAAGAGGACAAGGGGGGAGAGGACGGCTAGTGTGTGTGTGTATGTGTGCGTAGAGAGAGAGAGAGAAAGAGAGAGCCAGAAAGATTGTGTTTGTGTGAGAAAAGTATCTGCGTTAACTATCATGCTGGCAGAGCTCTCCAGCAAACGATTGTTGAAAGTGTGTTTTCCTCTCTAACAGGGAGAAAGAGGGAAAGAGTGATGAAATGTGTGAGAGAGAGAGAGAGAGAGAGAGAGAGAGAGAGAGAGAGAGAGAGAGAAGGATGATGAGAGCTAGGGAGAGAGTGAGAAGGAGGAACAGAGAAAGAGAGAGGTAGAGAGGAGAGAGAGAGAGCACTAAGGGGGTCGTCACCCACTGCTTTCAGCACTGCCCCCCAGGAGGTCCTGCTGTTTGGGATAATTTGTCGATGTTTGAGAACGTCAAGCTTTCAAGCAAGGTCGTTAGGAGCTTTTTCATCTGAAAAACTATGAATACCTGGGTTCCTACACACACACACACACGTATGCTAGGGCAAGGTTTGCTAAGGAGCAACAACATTCTTTTTTCATAAGTTCATGTCTGTTGACACAAATTGGAAATGGAGAATTCCTAAAGTTGTAAAAGTTTGTGTGTGTGTGTATGTATGTGTATGGGGATATACATTTGGAAACCTTACAAAGTAATTAAATGAATGAATAAAACCAAATCAGTCGTCATTAAAAAGTATTGATCTGGATATTAAAATAACACAGGATTTCTTTTAGATTTGAATTCTATGAAATTAGTACATTCGATATTTAGTGTGTTTACTTTCTTAGCATAGTGGCCTTACTGAGGGGAACTGTCTATTCTGAATTAAAATCAGTTTTATCATCCTGAACTGTGATTGGTCGGTTGGTGGAGCGTTCTACAAAAAGGGCAGCTGCAGTATCAGGAGGAGCTGCTTAAACGGAGGGTGGTGATTGGATGAGAGGTTGTTTTCTTGTAGTTTCCTGAAGTGAGGCTTTACGCACGCATATGCAATGCACACAGAGGTTGAAACTGGGTCACTGTTTCAGCGGTTACGGTGCTTGTTGCCGAGCAGCACAGCCTCACCGGGTGGTGACGCCAGAATGAGAGCTTCCATTGGCCTAGAGGGAGGGGGAACCTGCTTGTGCTGCATCATGGGTAGTGGCACCCTGCTGAGACTGGTTAGTGTAGTGGGAGGGGTGACTCCACCCCTTTGTTATATTCACGCTACACACCTTGGTGAATAAGTGTGTGTGACTTCCACCGAGTGTTGTGAAGAGATGGAAATTGGGTAGTGAGGACAGAAAGATGGAGGGAGAGAGACAGTGAGAGGTATAAAGTGGGAAAAAGGGAAAGAAAGAGAGAGCAAGAGAGTGAGAGAAAGAGAGAGCGGTAGAATGAGGGTGTTGGCCAGGGAGAAAATGGGATTGTATGAAGACAGAAAAATGAATGGATTAAGCTGGATTTTGCTGCTAGCAGGGGATACATAGAGTAAGAGAGGGTGTATGTGTGTGTGTGTGTGTGTCTGCATGCGCCGTGTATGTGTGTGTGTAAGGAATAGAGAAGATCTCATTCCTCAGATTACAGTGCTGCTTATGGCCATGAAGAAAAACATAGAAGAGCTTCATTGTTCCTGACAATGTGGGAAGTGTGCACCGTTTCTAGTGGACCTCAACGAGGGATGGAGGAAGGATTGGAATGACGGTGACTTAGTAAAGATAGAAGAGGCCTTCAGGGAAAAATAGTAGAGAGGGTCGTCTTTCTGACGGAGGTCAAGTCACACTTTGGTTTTGTAACGTGCATCGATACTATTATGTGGTGTTTCTACCCACCTGAACTATTATGGTCTGCGAAGCAGCCAATCTAGCAGCTATAAATGGATAGCAATGTGAGACGGCCACCCTACCCTGTGTCCTTTTCTTTTTCCCTTTTCCTTTCTCCTTTCTTTCTTTCCCCTTTTGATTTCTTTTTCCTCTTTCTCCCTCCATCCCTCCCTCTTTCCCTCCCCCTAGCCTTGAGATACAGCACCATGCCACGTAGCAGCCGTCTGTAATTGGCATCAGGGTGGAACCCGAGGCTCACCCTCTCACCAAGCTACAGTACCCACAGGTGGGGGGCGGGGTAAGAGAAAGAGGGACGGAGAAGAAAAAGAGGGAGAAAGAGAGAGAGAGAGAGAGAGCAAGGACACCCCATGGAGAGCAGAAAGAGGGAGGTGGGAGGGTGACGTGGGCCGGCGAGAGGCAGGATCAGTGTAAGGAGAGCATAGCTTCAAACCCTCTTTCTCACTGTGGAGGACTAAGCAGGCCAACACGCTGCGCACATCACTCTCTCCAATTACAGCCCACAGGCCTGAGATGCTAACTAGGCTAGCGAGGCTAACAAAGCAGGGGGAGGACAGGAGAGGACAGGACAGAGAGTTAGAGGCGAGGTGAGGAAGGGTGAGCAGAGGAGAAGATAGGAGGAGAGTGGTGAGGAGTGTCACAGGAGTAAGAGAGGAGAGATACTTACATGGTCTGGAAAGAATACCTTCCCCTTTCTCAACAATTGTTTTTCATTTTCTTTGACAGTTTTTTTATGACCATTGTGGGAGTCTGTCTTAAAGTTACACTTGAGAGAAAAGGAGGAACTTGTTTTTAAAGACTGCTGGCCATGAGGGGAGGGGGGGTCTCCCACGAGATAGCCTGTCTGTCTGTGTGTGTGTTTGTGTGTCTGTTAGTCTATGTAGGTGTATTGTGTAAATGTGTGTGTGTGTGTCTATGGTCAAGTCACATTGTCCCAGGCCTCTGAGGAGGAAAAGAGAGAGAGAGGGAGTGAGAACGTGAGAGAGAGAGAGAGAGAGAGAGAGAGAGAGAGAGAGAGAGAGAGAGAGAGAGAGAGAGAGAGAGAGAGAGAGAGAGAGAGAGAGAGAGAGAGAGAGAGAGAGAGAGAGAGAGAGAGAGAGAGAGAAGGGGATGACATCCCCAGTGATAAATACTGAACAGGAGTGACAGTGCTGGTCTCTGATGGGCTGTTTCTCACTGGAGCGCTCACTCAGCCAAACCACCATGTCGGGACAGGGTATGTGTGTGTGTACGTGTATATGTGTGTGAAAGAAAGAGAGAGAGAGGTTAAGGGACAGACAAAGAGAAAAGAGAGGGAAACAGGGAGGAAGTGAGGGAGAGGGAGCGGAAAAAAGTGAGGTAAAAGTGTGTGAAAGTAAGTGTTGGTGGTTGCTAGGTGAGGGAGCTGGTCAAGGGTAAAAGTGAGAGAGGGATGAGCAGCGCGGCAGACCACAAGACAACCAACTAAATTGGTCACACACTTCCTTAGTTCAGCAGTGCAACGGGAGTGTGTGACAGAGGCAAATCTGCAGAAGACACACAAACACACATCATCTTTTTTTCTCTCTCTCTCACACACATACGCTATTTCAAACACACACACAAACACACGTTGTGTCCCCCCCCTCCCTGTATCTCAGAGAGGAGCCTCTCTGTAGGTGGGCAGATGAAAGCACCACTGGGTAGCGCCCCCCCCCCCCCCCCCCCCCCCCCCACAGCCCGACTCTGTTTGATCTGCTGCCGGACAGCTGACGAGGGCTGTGTGTGTGTGTGTGTGTGTGTGTGCGTGTGAGAGTGTGTATGTGTGTAATCAAAAAGTATGTTTTTTTGTGGTTGGGGGGGGGTGGGGTGCAGGGCGGGGGTGGTAGCATCTGTGGCAACGTTCCTCCAATGTCTTTGCAACTCGGAACTCACAACTCTTTCAGCCAATGCGTTCAACTCACCAACTATGTCACCAACTAGGGAGTCAGATGGCTGAGCGGTGAGGGAGTCGGGCTAGTAATCTGAAGGTTGCCAGTTCGATTCCTGGCCGTGTCAATTGACGTTGTGTCCTTGGGCAAGGCACTTCACCCTACTTGCCTCGGGGGTATGTCCCTGTATTCACTTTAAGTCGCTCTGGATAAGAGCGTCTGCTAAATGACTAAATGTAAATGTAAACTATGTATCCAACAACGTGGCCTCCAGAGCCAACTGAGGCCTGGCTGAGGGGCGATGGTGACACCACCATCAACACACTAATGCAGTGTATTCAGCTCAACCTGCAGACATACTAATTGAACATAACTGCCATCGTTTTGGTTGGGTTGGAAGAGGGGAGACAAAGAAGAGGAGAAAATCCAATAATAATAGATTCGTAATTGTGTGTGTTAGTAATTGTATAGAACCGTCAGACAGCTTGATGCCCACCAGACGACAGTGCATGCAAAGAGAGGGAAGACGAGAGATGGAGAGAAAGAGAGAAGACAAGAGACGGAGAGGAAGAGAGAAGACGAGACGGAGAGGAAGAAAAGGGAATAAGAGAGTGTTGTTTAGAAGTCTAGTCATTAGTCTGACATAGTGACAGTTTACCTGTTAGAACCTCCTACTGAGTTCTCCATTAGGCTGATGGAGGCTTAATTAAGACATAACTGATAATTAATCATGTCCTCTGTGTGTGTGTGTGTGTGTGTGTGTGTGTGTGTGTTTTAGGTGTGAGCGTGTGTGACTGTGTGTTTATTTCATCAATTATTAGTCAGGTGTGTTTGGCTCATCTGCCTCTGCCTAGGTCACTTTGACAAAACTAAACTTTTGATCAAAAAACTGTTCATCTTCAATTTGTTTGGTTTGTTTTATCCGTTTTGGTACTTGGTTATTAACTGAAACTCTCATGCGTATTTCAGAAGTTCTTTGAATAATTGTTTGTATGGCTTTTATAAGACTTGTTTTATTGAAATTTTATTCTTTGATTCCAGAACTCACAACTTTCTCTGTGCAGCTAAGAAGGATACAAACATGACTTGTCTCTCACAACTCTCCTCCCGACTCTCTCTCTAGCCCCTCTCTCTCTCCCCCATTGTCCTCTCTCTTTCCATTTCCTCTCTCTCTCTTCTCTTTCTCTCTCTCTCTCTCTCTCTCTCTCTCTCTCTCTCTCTCTCTCTCTCTCTCTCTCTCTCTTGTAAAAAATAAACATTAAAGGTGAACAAACGTCCGTTTCATCCTATTGGTTGAGCTGCCAGCGTGCGACATACTCTGCATCTGCGTCATGCGTGCATTCACAGCATTCACAGAAATCGCTTGAACTGAGTTAACTAAATTGTATGTACAACAAAGAAAATTATTGCAAATGTTTACATTTTTGGAAACAATCTGTTAATTTAATTTGTTTCATAAAAAGTTTTTGTTCAAAATATCATGATACGTATTGTATCTTACACCCAGTATTGTGATACTATAGAATCGTGAGCTAAGTGTATCGTTACACCCCTACAATTGTATATAAACAGAAGCCTTTTCTGTATCAAGGTCACTTAGAAACTCTATCACACAGTGAAGAAACATTTATCGATGGAAAATGTACATTCGGATGTTTGAAGAATTCTGTTCAATTAGCAAGTTCAATAAACAAGTGAAAAGTTTTGAGAAGCTGCATTATCCTCAACAGTATGTTGATCATTGACCAGCCACGATGGTGCTTCTCAACTGAAAATGGTTCTGTTTCAGCAATATGGATAAAGTATGTATTCATTGAAATTGTACTCTTTCTATTACTTTTACATGTAATTGATATAGTCATGTCAGTGCTTACATTAAACAAACTGTTTATCTCTGCTCTATTTCTGACGGTCAATAATGAGATGTGGATTTACAGTGCGGTGTAATATACAGTATCTCATTTATATTAGAGACAAGACCGAGTTACAGCCCTTTTTATCCAAGGACATTGGAGGAATGTGTGTGTAACGAGTGTGTGTTTGTATGTATGTGTATGTATATGTGTGTGTGTGTGTGTGTGTGTGTGACATTACTTATTTATGGAGGAGCATCCTTGAACTGAGGCTGATCATATCTCAGTGTCTGCTGAGCCTTGGAGATGAGCAGCATCCAGCTGAGAGAGGACTGGCTTTCTACAGCCTCCACACACACACACACACACACACCAGGTACACACACGCACCCATGCATATACACACACAAACGCACACACATCCACGCACATACACACACCACCACGCACATACACACACACACACACACAACCCACACACACAACTCACACACACACCTACGCACGCACACAGGCACACAAACACCGAAACACACATCCATTATGCAAGCATGTCCACACATGTATACACACACACACCAGGTACACACACGCACCCATGCATATACACACACCAACACGCACACACTCACAAACATGCACACACACACACACACCCGGCCTGACTAACTACTCTGGGTGAGAAGGGACCAGCTCCGCCTCCCCTCTTCAGCCTCCCTCTGTTAGCTAGGTTATCTAGGTCAAATATTCTTTTATTTAATTGGCCATCTGACCTATAATGATATTGAGATCATACACACACGCACACACACACAGAAAACACTTTTCAAACACACACTCACACACACAATACAGTACACACACATTGCCAGGTAGCAGGAATCCTTAATAATAACATAATAATAATGCCTGTGTAGTTTGTAATATTAAAGCAATGTATTATCTAGAGTTTTAGAATAGTAAGTGTATGTGTGTGGTGATGTGTGTCTGAAGCCATGAGAATAACTTCACAGTGACCATACCATCTCAAGCCAATGACACAAGGTTTTCCTGTCAAGCACCAGATCGCAAGGTGTGTTCATTGGGACAGTTTGCGTAACGTGGTGTTAGCCCGCTATGGGTATTTTAATTGGAGCATTAGCCTAGCCTAGCGTAGCTCGTGTCAGAGATCAGGCCTCCGGAGGGGAACACAAGTAGACATGACTGCGTAGCCAGAGTTTAGCCAGAGTCTGCTAAATGACTAAATGTCTTCAAAGACACACTGGGGTGGGGTGGGGTGGCGTCTCACAGGCTGACGACGGCACCATTATCCCTGTCTAAGCACAAGATGTGGTGGAACCATTAGCAGAGCATGGTCGTTTCCCTGGGGAACACTGGGCAGCAGGACAGACAGGGAGTAGCCACAGAACCCCTGGAGGTAGGTGTGCGTTTGTGTGAGCGTGTGTGTGTGTTTGTGTGCGTGTGTTCCGGTGTACAAGTTTCTAGTCTCATTAACCAAGCAGACGCCAGTCTACATGGCACAACACACAAACACACATACACAACACACAAACACACATACACAACACCACACCTCCTGGGAAAGCTCACCACAGGAAGGAAAAAGCAGGGAATGTATGAATGAAGGAGGTAGAGGAAAACATGGATAGGAAGTAGAAGAATGTGGATGGAGGCAAGGAGAGAGATTTTAGAGATGACAAAGACAGACAGAACTCTCTCCCTCTCTCTCTCGCCATTGTCCTCTCTCTTTCCCATCTTCCTCCCTCTCTCTCTCTCTCTCTCTCTCTCTCTCTCTCTCTCTCTCTCTCTCTCTCTCTCTCTCTCTCTCTCTACTCTCAATGACACACAAGACACACATCTTGTGAATCAACATGCGGAGACACGCTGACTAACTTTTACAACTCCAGGAAAGTGATGAAACACCACTACTACTACAACCACACACACACACACACATATACTATTTTAATGACACTGGGTTCGTGAACCTGTGATATAAAGTTTTAGAAAAGTGTGTGTATGTGTGTGTACAGAGCAGGTTTATGACTTATTGATGTAGAGCTCTGTTTAAAATGCACCGTCACAGCAGTAGGTGGCATAGTCTTGTTTGTAACACACACACACACGCACACACACACTGAGGAGGAGAGAGGAGAAGTGAGGAGAGGAGAGGAGGGGAGGAGAGGGGAGGGGGAGAGGATACGAGCCAAGCAAAGGAAAGAGGAGACAAGAGAAGAGAAAGTAGGGGTGGAGAGATTTGACAGTGAAATGTCTTTCACCCTTCAGCAAACAAATGTTACAAGTAAAATGGCAGCTTCAAGACAAACAGATACACACCACACACAAACACATGTGCACGCATGCACGCACACTCATACGGATCACAGATCTATCCTGGTTTGTATTATTCTTACCAGTTGGACATTCTCAGCAAGTCATAGTTGGGCCTAGGAGGGAGTGTGTGTGTGTTCAGGTAAGCCAGGGGTTTGGCCTAATCCTGCATTTGGGATGGAGGACAGCTTCAGATGATGCTATCTGTGTGTGTGTGTTGTGTGTGTGTGTGTGGGTGTGTGTGTGTGGGTGTGTCTGTGTGTGTGTGTGTGTGAGAGAGAGAGAGAGAGAGAGAGAGAGAGAGAGAGAGAGAGAGAGAGAGAGAGAGAGAGAGAGGGGCGCAGCATGACAAGAGAGACTGAGGAGTGGAAGATGAAGAGGAGAGAAGAGGTAAGAGTTGGAGAGAGATGAGTGAGGCACAATGCCAAACAGGATGATTACAGGCCTGGAGTAATTCTATCATTCTGCCTCAGAAACCCATAAATGAAACATCTCAATGCTTAGCACCCTTCTGACAACCTACACTGACATTCTCTCTCTCTCCCCATCTCTCCTCTCCATCTCCCCATCTCTCCTTTCTCTCTCCCCATCTCTGCTCTCCATCTCCCCATCTCTCCTCTCTCTCTCTCCCCATCTCTCCTCTCCATCTCCCCATCTCTCCTCTCCATCTCCCCATCTCTCCTCTTTCTCTCCCCATCTCTCCTCTACATCTCCCCATCTCTCCTCTTTCTCTCCCCATCTCTCCTCTACATCTCCCCATCTCTCCTCTCCATCTCCCCATCTCTCCTCTCCATCTCCCCATCTCTCCTCTCCATCTCCCCATCTCTCCTCTCCATCTCCCCATCTCTCCTCTCTCTCTCTCCCCATCTCTCCTCTCCATCTCCCCATCTCTCCTTTCCATCTCCCCATCTCTCCTCTTTCTCTCCCCATCTCTCCTCCCCATCTCCCTATCTCATTATCTCTCCTCCTGTAGTTTCCTGTTTGGGATGAAATCAGGACTCTGTTGTTTCATCCAATAAGATGTTCAGTTACACCATGTTAAAGCAAACCTCGCCCTGATTACTAAGGAGACCAGGTTGGGTCCATTGCTATGCAGGTGGGGGGGGGGGGGGGGGGGGGGGGGGGAGAGAGAGAGACATTCCCCTCCCCGGGATTTGGTCTGTCCTAATTACAGTCTCCTTTCATTTGAGAAGATAATTCTCCTTTCATCTCACTATGACACTACAGTCTCTCCTCCATCTCTCTCTCAGCCTCCTCTCCCTCCTTCTCTCTCATATCCTCCCTAGCTGAGCAGTGTTGTGTATGGAGGGAGACAAGTGTGTGTGTGTCTGTGTGTGTGTGGCTGGGGTGTTAAAGTGTAGTATGAGGCTTCAAAGTTTATAGTTTAGCCATTCCTGAAAAGACGGAGAGGATTGTGGGATAATGAGTCAAAAGAAGACAGAGAGGATTGTGGGATAATGAGTCCTGAGAGCCAGAAGAAAATCAGCTGCAACCCAGGGAGACCACACGGGTTGCCAGGTTCATTAAATAAGACCTATGATATGAGGGGTAAGAGAGGGGTTGTCAGATATATATGTCAGATAGGCGGGTTCTATCCCCCACATCGTGTGTAAACAAGCAACTAGACACACTCTCTCTCTCTTTCTCTCTCTTTCTCTCTCAGTATCTCTTTCACACAAAAAATGTACGGTACACACACACAGTCTCTCTCTTTTTCTGTCCCACTTTCTCTATATCTCACTTTTTGACACACACACACACACACACACACTTCTGTGCCAGACAGTGTGTGTGACCCATCTGTGTTAGTGGACTGGGCCTCCCTGTGTCTCTAATGGCGTAATAGGCTGTAACGACGCATGGAGATCAGCCTGCTCCACACCAATTACACTATAATGGAGCTCTGATAAGGCTGGGCTGTCTACATAGGGACACACACAGGCACAAGCACATACACACGCACACACACACACACTCCATCTCTCTCTATGGGATTATTGGCCCATCGGGAACACTAAACACAATGTGAAGTGACCGTAACCCACAACACAAAAATCAGGGCCTGTCTGCAGCTCTGGCTCTGTGTGCTACAGGAAGGACCAAGACTGGGACAGATATGAGGACTTAGATACAGCTTTGAATTCAGATGTGATGTCCCTTAATGCTTTTTGAACAGGGTCTCTAATACATTAATCCTGTACATCCAAACACACACGCGCACAAACAGACACACACACGCGCGCGTACCTTCAGCCATGCCAGGAATAGTGGGCCAAAGGGAACTTCAACCAGCCAGCTCTGCTCCACCCCGGCAGATTGGTGCTCAGGTCGTTATGGATACCGTCGGATGGGAACGGCAGGGTGACTCCACAACTCTAAATCAGCTTCTAATTGGACGGCGGCTATAAAAACCACAGGAAGTCCCGGCCCTCGCTGGTGCTAATTGGCTGCACACGGCGCACAGGGAGCTGCCGTTGCTGGGGTACTGAGTCACTCACAGGTGGTGATGTCGCCTCGGAGACGACCTGCACTTCTACAGACACCCCCCCTCTCCCACTCTCAACTCCCTCTCTCTCTATCAATCCTCCACATGTCTCTCTATCTCTCTCTATCCCTCTCTGCCTGTCCCATCTTCCCCTCTCTCTCTTTATTAAACCTCAGTCTCTCTCTATCTCTCTCTTCCCTCTCATCACCCGCCCACTCTGGCAATCCCCCGTCTCTCTGTCCCTCCCTCCTCCCTTCTCTGTGCCTCTCCAGGCACCCGTGTGACCCCTCTAAACAGGCAGCAGCTGGGCCGGGCACAGTGGCCAGATGAGGCCAGGACACATTAAGCAGCACAGACAGAGAGCCACGCTTCCTGTGTATTCATGTATACACCAGGTCTCAGATCAGTGTCACAGGTTGGGATGGGG
>NC_090063.1:14031075-14053425 GCF_038355195.1 Osmerus mordax | reverse complement strand
GCACAAAAAAATAAAGACTTGAACATAAAAAACAAAACAACAAATTCAACAACCACTGCCCCTGTGCTACCAGTGTGTGTGTGTGTGTGTGTGTGTGTGTGTGTGTGTGCGTGTGTGCATAAGTGTGCATAAGTGTGCATCTGTGCGCATGTGTGTAATGAATAAGTAAACCATGCTCGAGTCTCTTCAGCAGCTGTACCTTGGAGGGGGCTGGCAAATGGCAATGGAGGGGGAAGAGGAGAGGAGAGAGGCGGAGAGGCGGAGGGAGCGGGGAGACTGAGGGGAAGACTGAGGGGAAGACAGAGGGAGTTTCAAAGCGGGCAGAGGAGAGACTCTCAAAGACCTCCTGCAGAGCATGTCAAACTACGAAATCTCTCTGAACTCTCCGAATTAAATACATCACCAAATCTCTTCTCTCTCTCCCCTCTCTGCCTCTCCTCACCTATCCTATCATCTCTCTGCCTTACTTCTCTCTCTCTCTCTCCTCTCCTTCCTCTCTTGTCCGTTCTCCATTTCTCTCTCCATTTTTTGTCTCTCCCCCTCTCCCTCCCTCTCTCTCTCTCTCTCTCTCTCTCTCTCTCTCTCTCTCTCTCTCTCTCTCTCTCTCTCCTCTCTCCCTCTAGGATCCCTTGTCCATGTTTCCTCTCTCCATCCCTCCCTCCTTCCTCCAGTTTGTCCTCTCGTCAGAGAGGGTTCATGATGAGCCACGCCCGCCTGGAGCTTCTCCATAATCTAACTCCATCTATCCGGGATTCTGCTCAGCCCTGATTCGAACAGAGCCACAGAAGAGGGGGTGGTGGGGGAGGAGGAGAGAGACAGAGAGAGAGAGAGAGAGAGAGAGAGAGAGAGAGAGAGAGAGAGAGAGAGAGAGAGAGAGAGAGAGAGAGAAAGGAGGAGGGTGGGTGCAAAATGAGAGAAAGGGGAATCAGAAGAGATTTGTAGAACACCAGGATGTGTAAAACCTACGCAGTGTGTGAACACAGCAGTTAAAGGGCTTTCATGACGATTCCTCACTCTTCCACTTTCTGTCTTCCTCTCATCCTCCCATCCTCTCCTCCTGGGTTTTAAACCCTCATTCTTTAAGTGTTTTCCTAAACCATAATCATCTCATAGAACATTCGATACGACAAACAACCGACCCCTTCCCCTCCCTCCACACACACACTTGACAATGTTACCCTCATGCCTCAGATTAGGCATCAATCTATCAAGACTATCAATATGATTTTTACGGAATTGTGTACCTATCATTAACGTAAACGATACATTATACATCGGGTCTCACATACACACTCACACACATGCACACACACACACACACACACACACACACACATACACCCTCCCTTCTAAATCCAGCACACAGTGAATGATAAAGAGCTTTATTGTGCTAATTCTGTCAGTCCTCTGTGTGTATGTGTGTGTGTGACGTGTGTGTGCAGATGTGTGTGTGTATGTGTGCGTGTGTGCGTGTGTGTGTACACACAGGTATGCAGCATGGCAGGCTGTTCCACCTATGGCCCCCTGCTGTTTCCATCTGCATATGAAAGACTGGGACTATTGACTGGGACAACCTCATTGGATCATCCACACGCACACACGCACACACACACACGCACGTTTACACACACATACTCACACACACATGCATTATTGAACTGCCAAAAGCATAAAGGAATAGGTGGTTTCACAAATGCTAATATCTTGTGACGCACTTCAGCAAGCGTTGGAGTCTCTTCACAGATAGAAAGTCTTCTGTTATTATATTGACATCCAACGCTGAAGGGATATTTCCATATATTTCCATATCAGGGATTCTATCTGACCTGTGAGCTGAGATGAAGACAGTAAGCTACTTTAGAACCTAGACACACACACACACATCCACACGCACACATGCCCACATACACACACCCTCAACACACGCGCACACACACACACAAGGTATCAATAACATGTGCAGACTTAGTGGCTTGGCTTATCTCTTTCTTACCTTTCTGTGTGTGTCCTGTATAAAGATGGTGTATGCATGGAGGTTTGGGTGTGTGTGTGTAGGAGACAGGTGCACCAACCAGGATGTAGAGACAAGGCTGTGTGTCCAGAGACCAGATGGTTAGTCTGTCTTAGCTGGTAGTGCTGAGACACCGCCAGAGGTCTGTGTGTGTGTGTGTGTGTTGTGTGTGTGTGTGTGTGTGTGTGTGTGTGTGTGTGTGTGTGTGTGTGTGTGTGTGTGTGTGTGTGTGTGTGTGTGTGTGTGTGTGTGTGTGTGTGTGTGTGTAATAATACTTTTTCAGCTATGGACTGAAAACAGTGACAGGGACTGTGACAGGAAGTCAAACACATTAAAGTCAACAACTGACAGAGACAGAGGAGTGTGGGTGATTGTGTGTTTTTGTGTGAGTGGTGTACGTGTGTGTGTGTGTGTACACATGCGTGTGTCTGTGCACATGAGGCTATTTATTCACCGGAGGATAGGAACTCATATGCAAACATTTCGGAGCTTGTGATTGGACGATGTGTTTCTACCCTGACGGAGGAAGAACAGCAGAATAAGGAGGGGGCCCGTTTTAAAAAAAACAACCAATCGCAGACCTGCTAGAAATACTACAACGATGTGATTGGTTGTGGTGTGCACCAGTCATACAGTATACTGTACCTGACCCCCGAGTCAGCTGGGGGCCAATCATCTTTCAGTCACAGTTAATCTGTTTACTACAACAATGGTGGTTGTACTACCCCAAAGACAGTTCTACTACCCCAGTGTTGCCCCAGAAGACACTCTGACCGCTCTCCTCTCAGGCTGTAATATCTGTGTAATATGGAGTGGAATGCTGACAGGATGGAATCCGCTCGACTAAATAATCTTGACGTTCAAATAAACGTTTATTAAAAAACTTAAAGAAATAAAGAAATAAAATGCTGAATGAATTGGAATTGGAGTTTTCAGAGAGCGTTAAGTTGACTCAGTTCCAATCCTTCTTAAATCCTGCAGTCACGATGTTTGTGCTTGATACTTTTTGACATCAATAGCTGCTATTATAACAGGGATTTTTTTTCTTTTTCTTCTTTATGACTCAGACATTCTCCCCAAGCCAGGAATCTAGGTTTTTAATGCTAAAGATTTTGAAACATCTTAGCAGTTATCTACAGAATGCTTATTGACAAACTAACCCTGGCATACGCCACTGAACAAAAAACATGAATTCTATTTTTCTTATTCTAATTTTCGTAATTTTCCTCATCTCTCACACAGACCCCCACACACACACACAAGCACAGTCACACAGACCCACACTCATATAGACACAGACACACAGTTTATTTCTTGAAGCTAAACGGTGAGAAGTACAGCGGCATGTCCGAGGGTTTTAATACGGTCTACAAATTCAATTTGAGGTTTCTGGGGACTTCCTCAGGCAGCGGAGAGAAAGAGAGAGAGGGAGAGCCAATCAGGGCTGTGGTCTCCGGTGACTACGGCAACAGCGGAGAACAATAAACTTGTTCAAGGTGTCTATTACGTTGTTCATTACAAGAGTTTAATCTAATAGTCTGATGCCCCGTGCCTCTTCAGCCTCCCAGCTCTCTGACAGCCTTTTAAGAAAGCCTTTTCATTTAAATCTAAACTCAATAATGACATGTTTCTTCGTTAGTGTCCCCCCACCCCCCCCACCCCCTCCACCCCACCCCCCTCCCAGCCTCCCCACAACCCCCCTAAGGTAATAAAAAAAGTAAGCAAGGGGGATGGAGGGATTAGAGGGGTAGCAGAAGCAGAAGAAGGTAAAAGAAAAGTGCAACCTTTAAGGAAGTCTATTTAGTGCCCCTGTGTGTTTTTAGTTGCTTCATTATTAGAAGCAGGGAGGGAGGGAGAATTGTCTAAAGACTTTTAATTGGATTGCAGAGGCAGTTTTTCTTGATTGACTCCATCGCAGGGCGCTAATATAGGAGTGTCTTTATGTGAGCTCACCGCTGTCGAGGCAGGGCCCTGGGAGGTCACAACGCAGGCCCCAGACGGGGCGAAAGCAGGGGTACGCCGGCCCCTGCTGAAAAATTCAATTTAGATGCAGGAGATTGTCTGGCTAATTGCGGAGTACCTATAATGGCTTAGTACTGTGCCTTTAATTAAGTTTCACATTAAGGCTCTGTCTGATACACTCTCTTAAGCTCACACATTTCCCTGGTGGTCAAACATTTGAGGTGGGGAAGACGAAATTAAAAAATGTGTGTGAAGCTAATTGACAAAGCAAGGCCTCCCCAAGGACAGGTTATGTACCTGGGAAACTCACTCTGAAGATCTGATCACTTCCAGGAGAGGTCTGGTAAAATCACACCCTGGTCAGGGGGGTTTCTTATTTAGTAGCGTAATTATCTGTCTGTTTGTCTGTTTGTTGGGCTTGTTATGCACACACACGCACGCGCAAACGATCTTTAGAGCAGCCTTGCGTATTAACGTTTTTTTTCCACTAGAATAGAAACAACGGTTTTTATGCTCCTTTTAAAAATATAAATTCTTTCAATAGTTGGCTGGAAATAATAATATAGCAAGTTCAATAATTAATCATTGCAGTCATTTTCCTGTCTTTATGATTCATGTCTATGCTGGTGAGAGAAAGCGACCGAGATGAATAACCTGAATGTTATTTAGTTTCAACACTACAAACTCAATGAACCCTTTTCACCAGTGAAACAGCATCCTGATGCAGTTCCACTACAACATGGCTTCGATCACATCACATCAATTAACCTCAAACACTGAGAAAAACCGGATCAATAAAAAAAACCTTTGGAGAGATTGATGACCGCTGTGGATAAAAGACGACGGGACTGAAAAGAAAGAAGACGAAAGAAAGAAAAGAAACAGTGTTTAAATGTGGACCTTTGTCAGAAGCAGAGCTGGCTTTGGTGTGAGGGTGGGAAACGGACAACCAATAAGACCATCTCTCTCTGCCGCTCCTATTAACCTCCTCCAGCACCACAGGACTCTGTACTATTGACTGACTTCCATGGATCTGGTCCCACACACACACACACTCTCACAGACACACAGACAGACACATGCACATCTTCCCTTAACCCTGGATGACCCCTACCCCCCTCCTCCACTCCTCTATGCTGGGCTCAGGCGTCAGACCCCAACACACACACCACAGCCTCTCTCTCTTACTGAAAACAGGGGCGGAGGTGAAATTGAAGGAAGTAAAACTCAGTGAAATCAATAAAGCTGGAATTGGTTTTAGTCAAACTGAGGTAAATGTTTGTAATTACTTGTGAATCATTTCTTGAAAATCGCAGGAATACAGCCGGTGCAAATTAAGAAAAATAATTTGTTTCGCATTTTATCTCTAAATTATGTGTATGTATGGGGGTAGAGTCCATTTTTTGTTAATATTTGTCCAGCTACAATTTAAATCAAAATATTTGTTTATATTAAATACACAATTGTATACATTCTACACATATTTAACAATGTGGGGTTGAGTTAAGAAAGTTTCACAAAATATTTAATACATAAACTGTTTAACATCACATTCAGGGTCGGACTGGCTGTCTGAAGAGTTGGGAAATTTCCCGAACGGCCGGTCAAACGGCCACGGCATAATGAAAAAAAAAGAAAATATATAATAATAATACACGGCCGTGGGCCGGTCTGTGTTTCAAAGTCCTGGGCCGTTTTTCAGTCCAGTCCAGACCTGATCACATGATATATTATTATAAATAAGCATATACTATACTGTCTGATTATTGCTACCACTCAAACAATAACCACATTTTGTACATGTATAAGCAATTATTATATTTGACATATTTCAGCAACTAATATTTGCTTAATCATGCGACAGAGCTAGGGATATTAAATATTTTAATAAATGTTAACAAAAATGTTCCAAGTCTTGGCATGCCTCTTTAAAGTAACATTATCTCCATTTTAACATTCTGTTCAAAATCCATTTACTCTCTTCTTGCTAAAAGCTTTTTTCCAGTCTCAGCTGTAAATAGGGTCAGGATGCGTTTTTACACAACATTCTGCGGGGGTTGTTCTGAGTGTGTGCATGTATGTGTGTGTGTGTGTATGTGTTTCTAGCAGCAGTAAATTAGATCTGATTCAGAATTGTGGTTGGTGACCTCGACCTGGGCAGCTATGCAGGACTGGATCCCCGTAGAACACTTTGAAAACTGCGACCATGGACAATTAAACCTCTCGCACTCTTTCTCTCTCTCTCTCTTTTTCTCTATCGCTCTCTCACTCTCAAACTCTCCATCTCTCTGAATAACTTTTCTCTCTCTCCCTCTCTTTCTTTCTCGCTTTCTTTACT
This sequence comes from Osmerus mordax, assembly GCF_038355195.1. Taxonomy (NCBI): domain Eukaryota; kingdom Metazoa; phylum Chordata; class Actinopteri; order Osmeriformes; family Osmeridae; genus Osmerus; species Osmerus mordax. The sequence continues at coordinate 14,047,114 of NC_090063.1, read as the reverse complement.
TCTCTCTCTTCGATGCTTGTATCTGTCTGACGGATACACACACACACACGCGCACACACACACACACACACACACAGTGCCACACGCGCCTCAGTCCCTCCCCTTTAAACAGAACCCTGAGCAGAACCGTTGAGTCCACACCATCTCATTACCAGATCTGTTTACATTTTATAAGGTCCCCGTCATCTGTCCTCCAAATGTCAACGCTCTCGTGAAACCTCCGCCCCCGTCTCTCCGGCTCCACGCCGGCCCGCCCGTGCATTACATTACATTTACATTACATTTAGTCATTTAGCAGACGCTCTTATCCAGAGCGACTTACAGTAAGTACAGGGACATTCCCCCGAGGCAAGTAAGGTGAAGTGCCTTGCCCAAGGACACAACGTCAGTTGGCTTAACCGGGAATCGAACTGGCAACCTTCGGATTACTAGCCCGATTCCCTCACCGCTCAGCCACCTGACCCCTTTGCATGCATGGCAGGGTGCCTGTGATGTCACTACGGGCTTTTATAAGGTCAGAAATATGCTGGAATATTCTATCAGGTTCCATCTTATAGGAGTGATCGGTTGTAAAAGAGATGGGGGGGGGGGGGGGGGGGGGTTCTTTGGCTTGAGGATGTGCTGGAGTGTCAGTCTCCCCCATTAAACTGTTCATGATAGCTGATGGGAAGCAGATGGCTTGAGTACAGCGCTGTATGTTAATGTCTCCAGTGTCTAAAGTACAGTAGAGTGTCAAAACTACACTAGAATTTGACGCCTCTAAAAAGTACCTGTCACACCTGGTAGTTTCACATCCGCACGCAACTGCCATTCTGGGATACGCCCCCTTCCTCTCTCCTTTTTCTCTCTCTCCATCTTTCTCTATCTTTCATCCTTGTTCTCGCTGTCTCTTTCACCAACACTCCTTCGCTCTCACTTCTCTTTCTCCACCCCTGAACCAGATAACACTCTCTCTCTCTCTCTTCATCTGGCCGTCTATCCACCATTCCATCAGCAGGTATATTGTGAGGATGGGGAGGCATGAGAGAGATGATACCTTGTCAGAGAGCAGCGATCATCTCAGGTAAAAAAAAAAAAAAAAAAACGTTCTCTATTTGGAGAAAATGACAAATTACAGTCAGGTCCAGAGGCTCTGGATCCTGCAGGCTCTCAGCATTAAAACTCATCTGAGATCTGTCCATCCTCTCCTCTCCTCCTCCTTCTCCTCCTCTTCTCGGGCTATGTCAGCAACCCCTCCTCTACTTTCATCCTTCACGCCACTCACTAACTTCATCTACCCCAGCATCTCTCAGTCCCTCTCTCTCTCTCTCTCTCTCTCCGTCACCTATCTCACTCCCTTTCTCTCTCTCTCTATCTGTCCATCACTCAAAACTCTTGTGGAACTTTTCAGTTGAGTTGCATCAGTACTTCCCGCAGAAGGGTGTGTGTCCGTGTGTGCGAAGGGTGTGGTAATAGGAAGAGTAGAAGGGAAGAAGAGAGGAAGAGAGGAATAGAGGAAGGAGGAGGAGAGGAAGGAGAAAGAGGGGGGGGGGAGCGGGTTAGAGACATAGAAAAATGCATTTCGGCAGTTTTTTGTTTACAGATGTTTACCGATTAAAATTCATGGGAAAAAACAATCTTGTCTTCGGGGCCGTTTCCTGTAGGTCTAATAGGGCTCAGAGAGAGAGAGAGACACAGAGAGAGACAGAGACAGAGAGAAAGAGAGAGAGAAAGACAGAAAGAGAGAGAGAGAGAGAGAGAGAGAGAGAGAGAGAGAGAGCAAGAGAGCCATACCTGCTATTCTACCCTGCGTTTTCTCCTGTGTGCTCACTCACCTAACCCTCTTGTGTGCTCAGTTCAACTCCATTAATGGAAATGAAATATGATTCAGCCCTCACCATCACGGCCGCCATGTCTTTAAACATGCCGTGTCTCGTTTGCTGAGACGCACACACACCCCCACGCACACACACACACACTAGCTGTCTCAACACACACAAAGGGTGCCCTTTTTCTCCACCACGTCCAATACTCTTAGGACTGAACTCTCTGAGACGTAAATGAGAGGTTGTGTGTAACGTGCTGTAACACTGACGTAAAACTAGAGGTGGACAACATATAGCCTGAAAACACAGGGGAAAATCACCATCTCAACTGTCTGATTAGTCATTTTCCTCACAAAGGGCCAATTACACCAGGCCGTATCTTTCACCATCGGCTAATTACCATATCGTGTGGTCATTACACTCCAGTCCTTAAAGCAGTTAACACTCCTTCTCTAATCATTTACCATAATTATTTTAGCCTCCGAACGGTTCTCAAAGCTGGAAACTTTTTATGTTTCTATGATTTCATCTACCTTAGTTTAATTTACTTTTGAAAGAATTTTCTTTCTCCCCTAACCCTCCTTAAAAAAGGAAAAGCCCGCATCTCTAACTCAATCTTGTCTGGTTTTCAGTTTAACTACAGTAGTTTGGAGATAATTAGTCTCCTGTCTCTGGTGGGCAGAGAATACTGTGTGTTATGCTCTATATATTCTGTTGTAATGCGTTTTTTCGACAAATGGACCAAATGATGTTGAGGAGCTCAGCATTCTGGCAGACTTTTAAACTGATACAGGAAGAAGAGAGAGACAGCAGACAGACAGACAGACAGAGAGAGAGAGAGAGAGAGAGAGAGAGAGAGAGAGAGAGAGATAGATAGATAGAGAAAGAAAGAAAGAAAGAGAGACGGGGAGAGGAGTGTCAGTGGCATTCCTAATATCTACACAGTAGACAGAAACAGATAGTATCCCTTTCCTGGACCAGTGCATGATGCAACCCCTTCGTAACCTCATAGCAATGCTTAATGCTAAAACTAAAATAAAAAGCTTTGTGCTGACTGTTTAATCTACTCCATGAAGCACAACTAATCTCTTTGCTATTCTAGTGTAGTCAGCGCAAGTTTGGAAGTGTAGGAATGTCACAGTCTTCACCCCCCAACCACCTGTGCTACATGACCAGAGATATGTGTCTCCACACTCCCCCCTCTACACTCCCCCCTCTCTCATTAAGCCAGGCCAGCCCAAGTCTGTGGATAACAGTTACACCGGGGGAGAACTACGCCAGCCGAATGGCCAACAGTCCGCCATCCAGCCAGGTGGTTCTGGGAGCCACTAGGATTTCACTCCTCTGAAGCCCACCTGGCACACTCAGAGAGACACACACACACTCTGGGAGGGGGGGGGAGACTCGGGTGGGGCACACACACACACTCGACATGCACACTCGGACACACACACTCAGAGAAACACACACTCGGACATGCACACCCGGGGACACACACTCAGACACACATACATACACCTAACCTGAGCCAGGCAGGCTGGTGTCAGGATGCTAATTGGCTCTTGGGGATGGAACCCCTGGCATTCTGCATGTCTGACAGCACAGCCTTAAAACGGAATAGCAGAGCTCTGGAACCTCCAGGGGATTCCAGAACAGAACAGAAGATTCAGGTACAGTACAGCCCACCTGCTAGGCGTACTGTGGTGAAGACTAGAAGAGAGAAAGGGAGGGAGAGAAAGCTGGAAAGAGAGAGAAATAGAGATGGAGTGAGAGAAAGAGAGAACAAGAGAGAGTAGTGTACAGAACATCAAGTTCACCAAGAGAAAGTTGGCAATAAAGACATCAGGCACTACATCAAAGGAAGTAATGGTTGTGAGTGGGTGAGCATCTGTGTGTGTGTGTGTGTGTGTGTGTGTGTGTTTGTGTCTGTGCAGATGCCTACAATAAGACTGTATTCAGAAGCCCTCTGAGCATTTTAGAATAATCTTCACTCAAGGTCACAAACGTTGTTTGTGACCTGCTTCCTCCTGTATATTGTAACCTGGTGGAACCTCTGGAGACAATGTGTGAGGCATATTAACACAGAACTGTATTCACACTGTACAGTATACTCTACCTCTCTCTCAGCAACCTCTACTTTGTTACTTTTCCCCCTTCACGTCCTCTGTCGCCTCTGCCTCCCTCTCTGCCTCCTCCTCCTTGCTTTTTCATCTCTCTGTCTATCCCTCTCAGGTGTGTGCTCCCTCGGTATCCAGCCTCCTCTCTTATCTGTAGAGGCCAGATGGGTGGGGTGGGTGGGGGGGGGGGGACCAGAGGGCTTAGACAGCAGGTTGCCTCCATCCAAACAAAGACAGAGAGAAATAGAGAGACTTTTAAAGAAATTTTAAGAAAGAAAGAAAGCATTGAGATATCGAAAGATAGCGGAGAGAAAGAGAAGAGAACGAAAAAGAAAAAGAGAAAGCATAAGAGAAAGAGAGAAAGAGATAGAGAGAGATAGAGAGAGAGAGAGAGAGAGAGAGAGAGAGAGAGAGAGAGAGAGAGAGAGAGAGAGAGAGAGAGAAAGAGAGGGGGGACTGTGGCTAGCCTGTTAGTCCTCTAACATGCTGTTTTCTCTGGAGGGGGCCGAGAGTATCTCATTGAGAAGCTGTAAACAGAGTGTTTGGGCATGCTGCTATCTAGCAAGGTGCACTTATATACCCTTTAAGTACATAACTAAGCCAGAGTGTGCCGGCCGCAGTGAGTCTGTGTGCGACGTCTTTATCAGAAAGCAGCACTCAGCGAGTAGAAAAGTACATTTAGAAACAGGCCTTCCTTTGGCTTGTCTGCAAACACTAAGAACGCTCATAGATTAGTATTCTTTCATTTTATATAGTACACTTAAATAGTTCTTTAAATTAATATATGATTTGAAATAATACAGACATAGTTTTAGATAATTACGGTCATCGTTTTATCGTTGGTCTGAGTGGTATCGAGTGGTCATTTATTAGAGTCAGTGGCCGACCTGGCAGAGTGTTTTTTGTATTATACTGAATTAAGATAGTTGGGAATGTGGTTTAAAATGATGTGTCTGGTTTAATTATAACACAGGAAGCTAATGTCAGCTGTCATTACATGCTAATTCATATTTATTCTGAAATATGTAAAATAATTCAATACGTACGGTCAACTGAGAATATTTTCAAGGATTATTTGGTTTCACGTTTTCAGTTTTGACATCCGAGCTACTCTGTCACAAGACCGTTTTAATTTCCCAGGCAATATCTGGAAGAAAAAATTCAGTTTAAACTCCTCATTCAACCAGAAAAGCCTGTGAGTTCTGATAAGGCATTTTAACAAGCTATTTATGCTTCATTTCAATCAAACCAAATCCTATTTAATTAAAACTTTTCATAGTAAATTACTCAACCTTTACTTAGACTTGAGATTCGCAATAATCAAGTGTCCGTTAATATGGCAGTTAACGGTTTTCTGCCACTTAGGTCCACCTCTTTGCGTTTTTCTTAAATAGAGCAAGTCTTAATTGATAACAAAAGTTGTTGAAGGAACACTTTGGTGGTAATTACTTTTCTTTGTGTCCTTTTTAATTAAGAGGCGCCACGTTATGTCCATTTCTCCTGATGAAAAGCAAATGTGTATGGTAATTAGGTGTGGGTTAAACAACGTTAGACCCAGCGGCCTCTTAGTGGTTCATCCAGGCCAGATCACTCCACAAGCAGGTCAGGGAGAAGCCTGGATGCTGTGCTATAGTGATGTACAGGCTGTGTTTGTAATATGAATATATTGTATATATATGACACACTTGTCATATTTTTTCAATGAAATGCTAATTAAAGACTTGAGTACCTATCCACGGTGAAGTATTAATTAAAATGCTGATAAGGAAACGCAGGTACATTTAAATAAGTACATTTGTTTGAGTAAATAAGACCAAATATTATCAACCGATCAACTCAGTATTTATGTTATTATGGCTATGCAATTGCTCTTCTTAACGAATGCAATATAAAATATTATAATTATTTAAAGTACAACCTTTCTCTTAAAATACAGTCACATTTGGATGAAGAAATGAACACTTTCGCGATCGAAATAATAAAGTAAAAAACAACTGACTGAAAATACTATCAAAAAGCACACGCATTTTCAAATTTGAAGCAAGTCAAATTCTAAATAATATCCTAAATATTAAACAATCGTAAAAAAAAATCATATTTCAATATTATATGTATTGAATTCGACCAGAAGGCCTGAATGCATCAGTCCGTACCTTCACAGCTCATCCCACCACCATCCACAGATCCGCCATTTTGAGAACTCACAGAGGAGCAGAAAAATCTCCATATCCTAAAATGTCCGCCTCTTAAATTTACAGTCCCAACTTTTTACTCCTACAACGAATACAAAACAAACATTGTATAATGTAAGAAGTCTCATTAATCCCAATCACACCTTCTTAGTCGTTTGTTTTCCATTCATGCACTACCGGAGTACTAATTCTGTCATTTGGCGTCTTTTTAGTATCAGGTATATTTTTCTTGTGTTAGGTCAATCTCACTGTAGAAAATCTATGAGATGAGGACCACATTTGACTGTTCATCTCCAAGCCTCCCAGCATATGTGCTTGCTAACCTCAGAGCATTGGCTGGGTCTTAATCCTCTCACCCAGGGTTACACTCTCTCTGACCCCCCTACTGACACACACACACACACACTCAGGCACAAACACACGCGTACGCACACACAAACACACTCACGCAGGGCTCTCGTCTGTCATCACATTGTTCATTACTGTACAATACCCTCCCCACCGTGCTGCCTTCCCCAGCGAGACGCGCAGAGACAGAGGGGATCATGGGTAGGGAACGGCCCGCTGCTGAGAGGTGGATTGTGGGAAATCAGCATGGCGCAGAGAGGAGCACACATACACCAAAGAGAAGACAGAAAAGTGGGGGCGGGGTGGAGGGGGGCCAAGTGGGAAGACTGTGTTCAAGCCTGGGCTTACTGCAGGGTTTGTGTGTGTGTGTGGTGTGTGTGTGTGTGTGTGTGTGTGTGGGGGGGGGGGGGGGGGGGGTGCGGTGTGTGTGTGGGTGGTGTGAGGGTGTGTGTGTGTGTGTGTGTGGTGTGTGTGTGTGTGTGGGTGGGTGGGTGGGTGCGGTGTGTGTGTGTGGTGTGAGGGTGTGTGTGTGTGTGTGAGGGTGTGTGTGCGAGTGTGTGTGTATGTATGTGAGTCACACCAGTGGGCCATCAGTCAACGGGTGGGTGAGTAGATGTGAGGGAGAGCAGCGAGAGGTTGTGTACAGACACACACATACAGAAACACACACACACGCACACACCTATACACAAGAAAACAGGACACGATATAGACAGAGACATGCTTAATGAGTTGTCAGGACTGACAACGATAAAAGCTGTCAGTAAGACCAGTGTAAACAGGGGACTACATTACCCAGGACATAAAGGGACTCTCACACACAGCCCAGTGCTAGCAGAACTCGTAGGGACTACAGTAAAACACTGTTGCTGGACTTCTGTAAAACACCGTTTTATGTGCGCTGTATGTCACGTGTGTGACCAGGACTGCTGGGTTTGATTGGAAGTATTTGATAATAGTTATTACTATTATCATTAGTATCATCATTATCATCATAACACTCACGTTTACTGGTTCCGGCTGCGTTTAGTCCTCCACAATCTGTGAGGAAGAAGGTGCGACCTGATAGAAAAACAGAGAGGAGAGAGAATAATGTAGATGACAAGGATAAATAGAGAGGAGAGAGAGACATGGACAAAAATTGCTTTATGAAACATTCTTAATTCCGTTTCAATGGTTCTATGTTTCTATTGTGCTACAATTCTATGGTTCTATAGCTCTATAGTTCTATGGGTCTTTGGTTATATGTTTCTATGGGTCTATGATACTATGATTCTATAGCTCCATGGTTCTACAGTCCTATGGGTCTTTTTTTAATGGTTTTAGAGCTCTCTGGTTCTGTAATGCTACCAATCTACGGTTCTATAGCCCTACAGGTCTTTGGTGATATGGTTCTATCGCTCTGTGGTTCCATAGTTGTATGGGTATTTTTTCTATGGTTCTATGGTCCTACAGTTATCTGGTTGTATAAATGTGTGTGCTACGGTTTCCTGACCCGAGGGTGGAGAGTCAGGTCGAGAGCGCCGCTGACTCCCAGCTGCCACCATGGCTCTACAGCGCCATCTCCTGGCCATAGCAGACACATAGCCGCATCAGGAACAGCACTATAACGTCACGTAACCCCTTCACTGAAACACTAAACCCTACCCCTGTCCCTCTCTCTGCCCTTAGAGTTTAACAACACTAGGAAATATTGACGAGTAGGAAGGTGCAGCCGATTCAAGGTTGACTTGATAAAGAATGAAGCAGAACAGAGAAAAAACATGTTTTTTTTATGCTCTCACAAGCCTGCTCATAGGATGTATTTTATCGATGATAAACAGACGCTGTGCTCTGAACTGGAACTGAACTGTAGTTTAAACATGATGAGAGATGACGTGCTGAGAGACTAACAACAGGTTTAGACCAGCCCACCTCATAGGTGTCTGATAACTAGAGGCACTTGTGCAGTGTGTGTGTGTGTATGTGTTTTCAGAAAAGTGTTTAGAGCTCCAGCAGAAAGTCAATATTAGAGGGTGCAATGTGGGAGGTTACACACTGGTCATACACACACACACACACACACACACATACACACACACACACATACACACACATACACACACACACACACACACACATACACACACACACACACACATACACACACACACACACACACACTTACACACATGCCTGAGTGGACAGTCCAGGAAGGGGATAGTGGAGAGGAGATGCATCTCTAAGAACAGAAGCAGTGAGGCAGGGCATAAGGGGACGACAGGAGGAGAGCCCTTCACACACAGACACACACACATACACAGACACACACAGACACACACACATACACAGACACACACACACACAACACAGACACACCACACACAGGCACACACACACAGACACACACACATTCCATTCCCTGAATCCCTTCAGTGTGCCTCCCTGGACCCCTTCCTCTCTGGCAGGTGAGCTGAGCTGAGACCCTGACAGTGACTCCTGGAGCACCGTGGGGGCTGGAGACAGAGGGGGAGGCTCCTCTGGGTCTCCCCCACATCCCCTTACTCTACCCTGGGCTAATATGCAGGACCAGCCCCATCCCTTCCTCCTCCCTCTGGACCTCAACACACCAGACAGGCACTTGCAGGGGGCCGGGGGACCCAGAGGGAGAGAGAGAGACGAAAAGGGAGAGGAAGACAGGGAGAGATAGTGAAAATAGAGAGAGAGAGAGAGAGAGAGAGAGAGAGAGACAAAGGGAGGGAGGGAATGAGAGAGAGAGAGAGAGAGGGAGGGAGGGAGGGAATGAGAGAGAGAGAGAGAGGGAATGAGAGAGAGAGAGAGAGAGAGAGACAGAGAGAGAGAGAGAGAGAGAGAGAGAGAGAGAGAGAGAGAGAGAGAGAGAGAGAGAGAGAGAGAGAGAGAGAGAGAGAGAGAAGGGAGGGAATGAGAGAGAGAGAAAGAGAGAGAGAGAGAGAGAGAGAGAGAGAGAGAGAGAGAGAGAGAGAGAGAGAGAGAGAGAGAGAGAAAGGGAGGGAGGGAGGGAGGGAGAGAGAGAGAGAGAGAGAGAGAGAGAGAGAGAGAGAGAGAGAGAGAGAGAGAAAGGGAGAGAGAGAGAAAGGGAGAGAGAGAGAAAGGGAGGGAATGAGAGAGAGAGAGAGAGAGAGGGAGAAAGAGAGAGAGAGAGAGAGAGAGAGAGAGAGAGAGAGAGAGAGAGAGAGAGAGAGAGAGAGAGACAAGGAGAGTTCAGTTACGGCTTACTAGCCCAGTAGTAAAGGTTCTGTCTCAGAGTGTCAGGTAGCTTTCCCTTCCTTCCTTCTCCCACACCACAGGGAGCAGAACTCTTTAACAAACTCTAGGATGTGTTGGCCCAGAAGACCAAGAGTTTACACAGAATGAAGAACTGCAGCATACATTCATGACCAGTGTCTTCAGACAGACCTCCCCCACGGGGAGAGAAGACTGCTGTGTCTGTGTGTGTATGACAGAGAGTGTGTGTGTGTGTGTGTGCACCTATATGTCTACAGTCAGTAGTAAATAGTTCCTGTATAGCCAGCAGACACTACAGACTATAAAGTGCAGAGATAGAGTGGTGCTTTCTGAACACAGCTGGGGGCTAGGACTTGCTCTGTTATTCTCTCCCTCAGAACACTTCAACTGTGTTATATATATATTCAATTATTATCTCTAAATCTATGCAGTGTAGCTGTATAAATGTTGTAACTATATCAACATTGCTAAGAACTCCTGGTAGGTGTATGTTTCTGTAATACAGGTGTGTGTGTGTGGGGGGGGGGGGTGAAGGGTATTACTAAAACAGATTAACATGAAATGTTATTTTTACAGATTATTAACATGACATGATAATTTATACCTTAAATTATTATCAATGATCATTCCCTGAGAGCTGTCTCTGGGATGTACTGTAAATGACACACACACATGCTAACACGGAGTCAGGTGGCTGAGCGGTGAGGGAATCGGGCTAGTAATCTGAAGGTTGCCAGTTCGATTCCCGGTCATGCAAACTGACGTTGTGTCCTTGGGCAAGGTACTTCACCCTACTTGCCTCGGGGGAATGTCCCTGTACTTACTGTAAGTCGCTCTGGATAAGAGCGTCTGCTAAATGACTAAATGTAAATGTAACGCACACACATATGTGTTCCATATCCTGTCATGTCATGTGTCCTGGGTTATGCATCTTAGACATAAAGCACTTTGTCAAACATGTGTGTGAGCGCGGGTGTGAATGTCTGTGTGCGTGTGTGTGTGTGTTGCCTCTGGTCCAGTTTTGACTTGACCGAGAATCGAACCCTTAAACTTCCAATCAGGAGGCCACAGAGTTGTTAATTAAAGAGGGAGATAGATGTTTAATTTCTCCAGGGGGTTATATAGGCTAATGATTTTATTATCATGTGTGTGTGTGTATGTGTGTGTGTGTGTGTGTGTGTGTGTGTGTGTGTGTGTGTGTGTGAGAGAGAGAGAGAGAGAGAGAGAGAGAGAGAGAGAGAGAGAGAGAGAGAGAGAGAGAGAGAGAGAGAGAGAGAGAGAGAATGCAACAGAGAGAGTGTTTGTGAGTGTGTTAGTGAGTGTGTGTATGTGTGTGAGTATGTATCTGGTTGTGATATTGTAAACATTTCAAGTGACTAGTGATAACCAGCCCTGCAACTTTTCAGTCATGCATGAAAAACAACATACACACACACCTCTACAATCCACTTACAAATCTCTTTCTGATTTATAGGAAAGACTGTATGCATTATTAATCAAGAGAGCAGAGCACTCTGACAGAAGGATGCATGATGGAATTAAAATGGGTTTGAAAACCACAGGTGTCTCTACTAAACTGAACATGAATATTTCATCTCAGGACAGGTTTACCATTCACCATACTAATCTTTTTCTCTATCTCCCTCCCTAACCTCTCTCTCTCTATGTGTATCTCTTTCTCTCCCTGTCTCTCTCTCTCTTCATCATTCCTCTCAGCTATGCTGTCACTAAAACTCCTGGATATTGTCGTCTCAACACTCAGACTCTACACAACACTGTTGACGTAAAGAGTCATGCAGACCTGCTCTAAATTATAGATATTTGCTACAAACCTACTGTATCCTCTCTCTCCTCCTTTCTGTCTTTCCCTCTCCTATTCCCTCTTTCTTCCTGTTAATTTCCTCTGCTTTAATTTCCCCTTTCCCCTCCACCCCCCCTCCTCTCCTCTCTCTTTCACCCTCTCTCCTAACACAGTCATCCAGGCCTCATCTATCTGTTTTAGAAAGCCATTATGCCATGTTGCCTCTACCCGATTGTTTCTCTATTGGATTTGCTCCGCCCTGATCCCCGTCCCCCATCCCCGGCCTATCCCCCGCACAGCATAACCCGTTCCCCTCACCCCCCGTACGCCTCAGCTCCAAGCTCAATTATCTGGTTTCTTTACCTCCTCCTACTCTCCTCCTCTCCTCCGCCTCTCCAAAGTCCATTAGACCCAGAATAAATGGATGTAGGAGAGAGATGGAGAGATGGAAGGATGGGGAAATGGAGGGGTAGAGAAAGGGATGAAAGGGGAATGGATGGATGTTGAAACAGAGGGCTGGAGGAATAGAGCGATGGAGGGATGATGGATACTGGAATGGAGGGATGTGAAGCGATGGAGGATGATGGATACTGGAATGGAGGGTGAAGCGATGGAGGGATGATGGATACTGGAATGGAGGGATGAAGCGATGGAGGAATGATGGATACTGGAATGGAGGGATGAAGCGATGGTGGGATGATGGATACTGGAATGGAGGGATGGAGAGATGAAGGGGTATTTTTAGGTAGGCAGTAGGGAAGTCATAACAGCAAACTCTCTCCAAACCTTTATGCTGTCCCAACAATCTAGACTATCCTGAGTGCTGGGTATGTGTGTGCTGTGTGCAGTGCAGTGCATGTGTGTGTGTGCCGTTTGCTGTGTGTGTGTGTGTGTGTGCTGGCCCTAGGCTTGGAACTGTAGAGGTGCATCATTGGTAGATTCATGTTGTACGTAACCTGGAGTGGCAGAAGAGGAAATGAAAGACAGGAGGAGGAAAGGAAGAGCAGAGGGTGGGGGAGGAAGAGAGGAGGGGGTTGGGAAGGGGAGGAGAGATGGAGAGGAGGAGGAAGAGAAAAGAGAAGTGATGAACAGAGAGAAATATCGACAAATGGATGGATGCAAGTCTGTGGGACGAAGCAGAGAAGATGTAGTTCATGAAAACGCACCAACACAACATGCTATTCTGCAGATGAAGTGAACACACAGGTTACGCTACATGCCAATTATCCTGCCATGACAAAAAAAACAAATAGTCATAATAATGGAATCCTCAGGCAATCAGCAGGGGCACCTTAGGGCAATAAGGACCCACCCAGCACCAGCAACTAATTCATTTCCATCTCTCTGGAGTGTGTGTGAGTATGTGTGTTTGTGTATCTATGTGTGTGTGTGTCTGTCTGTCTTGTTATTTGTTTTTATATTTCAAATGCCGCTCTATTAACTTATTCAAATGACTGTCTGGGTCTCAGCACTCTAACTGGGCCAGTATTTGTGCTGTAGTCATCGCTTTCTCTCTCTCTCTCTTTTCCTTTCTCTCTCTGTGTTCACTTGTTCTCTTAAGAAAGGGCCACTGAAGTGTATCGGAAGGGAGAGAAGAGGAGAGGGGAGGAGAAGAGAGGAGAAGAAGATGAGATGGAGGCGAGAAGAGGAGAGAAGTAAAGAGGAGAGCAGAGAAGAGAGAGGAGCGGCTAGGAGAGCAGAGGAGAGAGTAGAGTACAGGAGAGGAGAAGAGGATGGTCTGTCAGTAGTACTGTAGCAGCCCCAGAGGTCTAGAGTGTAATGGTGCATCTCAGAGAGGAGCTCTGTAACTACCAGTTAAAGAGAAGGCAGGGATAGTGTGTGTGTGTGTGGGTGTGTGTGTGTGTGTGTGTGTGTATGTATGTGTGTGTGTGTGTGTGTGTGTGTATGTATGTGTGTGTGTGCGTGTGTGCTTTGAGGCCAGTCAAGGCAGAGTGTCAGTCTCTGTAGAGCTTTCCTGGGGAGGATGGTTGGGTGAGGAAAGGTTGAGAAGGACAGAAAGAGGGGGAGGGGGGTGAAATAAGGGAGGATGGATGACGGCCTGTGCAGAGAAAACATCTTGACTCCTGTTGTGATGACCTCACAAATGGACGGCTTCCTGTACGTGATCGATGCAGGAAGTGAGGTCATGGATGTTCTCCATTCTCCATTAGTTCACATCCCTTCCCTTCATTCCTTCCTTAACCTCCTCTCCATCCATAAGCCCATAGAATGGCGAGTATACATATATACACACACACCTATCAGGTTGAGTCTTGAATGTTCATTTTTATCTCTCTCTCCTAAAACACTGATATAGAGACTGAAATCAAGGCATCAACACCATTTATTGTAAGAACAGAATATTCACAAGTGAAACAATGACCCCAATTACCCTCTGAGACAGACAAACACACAAACACACACACTCACAGGGACAGGAGCTAAACATATGTTGATTACAGACTTAATGATGTGTAACATGCTAAAACATCAAAATGTAAATAACCACAACAAGGTCAAGAGAATGAAAATGACACACACACACACACACACTGTAAGGATGAGATCTCTCAGCAGGCAGGCCGGAAAGAGTCACGACAATTATAAAAAGGGTTGACTCGGTTTTATTAGCTCGACGTCGGAGCCACCAATCCACGCTGTGGATTGGTGGCTCCAACATCTCCTTAAACGGTACACATTCCACAACTTGACGCACAGAAGAAACAACACACAGGTGATGCGGTCATCAATCATTGCTTGTACTAGTCTCTCCATCTTGCACTTAACTTAAGTTGACCAGAGCACATTCCTTGATCTATATGTGTATTGTCCAAGGCCTGCTAAGTGATCTCTTGACCACAGCAAGAGACAACCTCACACATGTATAGAAAATCTGCGTATCACACACTCAAACACAAACACCATGCAGACGTAGTTAGTATTATTGACCAGAGGAGGGGGCCCTGTTCTACAATAAAACTAATTCCTTTCCGCAAAGAATACACACAAACATTAAGAGACAGAGACAAAAATTAAAATAACTATGGCAAAAATCATCATATTGACTGAGTGGGATGAGATATACAGAATGATAAAGATCGAAGAGTAAGGAGGAGCAGGAGGAAGACAGGATGGATGGAAATTGCCCATAGCTGCATAACATTGGTGTTGTGCATGATATGTGTGTTTGTGTTGGTTTGTTTGTGTCTCTGTGAGTTTGTGTGTCTCCAGCTGTAGACTCCTGACCTGGAAAGGTGGCTGTAATGAATCTACACACAAGGCCAGGATCACTCAGCATGTGTGTAAACACAACCCCTATGAATAAATGTTGTGAATGTGTGTGTGTGTGCCTTCATCTTTCTTCATCAGGTGTACCTGCTCATGCACTATAAATGCTGATTGGATGTTTGTCTTCCTGCTAGTATGTGTGTCTGCCTTCTTGTGTGTATGCGTTTGTGCTTGTGTGTCTGTGTGTCATCTTGTGTGTGTGTGTGTGTGTGTGTGTGTGTGTGTGTGTGTGTGTTTTTCTGTGTGAGAGGCCTAAGGGAGGGTTGGAGTGGATGGCTAGACAGAGAGGGCCTTCCTGAGGGTAGAACAGCCAGTCCAATCTGTCTAATGGCATACCTCCAATAGGATGTATTATGGATATCTGCAGCCTGTCGCAGCTGTTCCAGAAGACGTCCTCTCTAACATCTGTAAACGAGCTGCTGATTACACCTGCTTTATCCTTTTCCTTATTTCTCTCCCTATCTCCCTGTCTCTCTCTCTCCCATCCTCCCTGTCTCTCTCTCTCTCCCATCCTCCCTGTCTCTTTCTCTCTCCCATCCTCCCTGTCTCTCTCTCTCTCTCTCTCTCTCCCTATCTCCCTGTCTCTCTCTCTCTCCCATCCTCCCTGTCCTCTCTCTCTCCCAAACATCCCTGTCTCTCTTTCTCCCTATCTCCCTGTCTCTCTCTCTCTCCATCCTCCCTGTCTCTCTCTCTCCCATCTCCCTGTCTATCTCTCTCTCCATCCTCCCTGTCTCTCTCTCTCTCCCATCCTCCATTCTTTCCTTCCTCTCTCTTGTCCTCCCATTGTCCATTCTGTCCGTTCAACGAGCATCCTGAGGGTCAACCTATCGCAGCCTAGAAAAGATTTAATTATAGGTCAATTACAACCAGTATTCCAATTAAAATGCTAATGAAGACAGTAATTAATAGATTTAAATAACGGCATTAATAGAAGGTAACGACTAAATAGTAAAGAGCGTTTGTATGATTAACAGCCTCCAGGTGGACTCTGCTTACTGTATTATCCATGTCATCACTACACCCTGCACTCATGTAATCATTTGACATGTCATTGCATGTTACCTTTATACTTGTTTTGCATGTTGTGTTATTGCATCTGTTAATGAGTTGGATGTCTAGTCATGCATGTAAAGGTTAGAGGGGACCCTGTGTGAGTTGTTATATAGAGAGTGCTGTGGAGAGGGGAAGTTCAAGGGATTCTATCACATTAGTTACAGTGCGATATGAAATTATTGAATGTAT